>NC_138780.1:68070092-68345092 GCF_965119305.1 Pelophylax lessonae
CATCAAACAACCTGGACTTCCATAACACCGCAAGCAGTGCCACAGGCTGATCACCTCCATGCCATGCCGCATTCATGCAGTAGTTCATGCAAAAGGATCCCCAACCAAGTTTTGAGTGCATACTATACAGTAAATTAACATACTTTTCAGTAAGCCAACATTCCTGTAATAAAAATTCCTTTGTCTTCTGTAACATTCAAAATTGTGTATGGTGGCTGTGTTATACACACTGTGCACTGTACACTCACTGTCCCGAGACTCCCCGACTCCAGACGAGGCTGAGGGAGGCAGCCTAAGAAGGTAGAAGCTGTCCCAGTGCGTGGCGCAACATACGCAATGACGTCACTACAATAATCGGCAACCTCCGGGGCCAATTCCGATAGATCAGGGAAAGTGCAAATCGGCCCTCAATATAATCGGCCTTGCCAGAAAAAAAAAAAAAAAACGATCGATCCCTACAACTGACTTCAGACAAAAGGATTTTAAAGGTAAGTTCTTACAAAAATCCATTTCTTTATCATCCATTGACAGGCACAGCAGCAATGCTTTTTTACCCGTGGGACATCCCAAAGCAGTATAGGCATGAGGGGTGGGAAGAACACAAAAAAAAGATGGGTTATACTTACTGATAACTCCTTTTCTAATAGTCTTCCAGGACAGCCCATGAGACCTTAGGCTCCTCCCCCAGGGACAGGAAACACATTCCAAAATTCAAATAAAAGGCGGTGCCTTAGTCCTCACCTTCAGTATTTCATGAGAACCGTAGAACACCCTGTAAAACATATACATAGATATATATATATATATATATATATATATATATATATATATATATATATATATACACATATCATTTATACATAATACCAGATAAATCGGGTGGGAATCCGGCTGTCCTGGAAGACTATTAGAAAAGGAGTTATCAGTAAGTATAACCCATCTTTTCTCAAAGTCGTCTTCCAGGACAGCCCATGAGACGATAAGCAAGAAACTTACCAGTCTAGGGAGGGACCACTGCCTGGAGCACCTTTCGACCGAACGCCTGTTCCTGAGAAGATAGGAGGTCCAGGCGATAATGTCTAACAAAGGTCGAAAAGTTAGACCAGGTAGCTGCCTTACAGATTTGTTCTGGAGAGGCACCGGCCCTTTCAGCCCAAGACGTGGACAGTGCTCTAGTAGAGTGTGCAGTAATGAAAGGTGGAGTCACCTTTTTCACCATATAGGCTTCTGTGATAGCCTGTTTGATCCATCTAGCTAAGGTTGCCTTAGAAGCTTTTTCCCCTTTATGGGGGCCGGAAAATTGTAAAAACAAAGTATCATTCTTCCTGAAGGTTTTAGTCACCTCCAGGTATCTCAGAAGGGCTCTTCTGACATCCAAACAACTAAATTCTCTTTCTTTATTGTTGTTTGGGAAATTGCAAAAGGAAGGAAGGACTATGTCCTGAGTCCTATGAAAAGAAGAGACCCTCTTGGGCAAAAATCCTGGATCTGTTTTTAGCACAATCCTGTCGTCAAAAATCATAAGAAAAGGTTCTCTGATTGAGAGAGCCTGTAATTCGCTAACTCTTCTAGCCGAAGTAATAGCTACTAAAAATAAAGTTTTTAGGGTGAGCATTTTTACTGACAGGTCTACCAAGGGTTCAAACGGACTGGTAACCAAAGCCTGGAGTACCAGGGATAGATCCCAAGCTGGACACGTTTTAATCCTGGTTGGCTTTGTCCTGGCAATTGCTCTGAAAAAGGCATTCACATTAGGGTCTTCTCTAAGGGAGAACCGAAGGAAGACACTAAGGGCGGCAGCCTGTACCTTTAAGGTCCCTAGGGAGAGACCTTTGTCTATGCCTTCTTGAAAAAAATCTAAGATAGTTGGAATATCTGGGGAAAATCTCTGATTCTCCACCATCCAAAAATGAAATTTCTTCCAACTTTTTGCATATATTTTCCTAGTGACCGGCTTACGACAGCTGGTCAATGTTTGGATGACTCTGTCTGAGAACCCCTGAGAACCTAGAATTTGTTCCTCAGATACCAGGCCGACAGGTTTAGGGTCCTGAGAAATGGATGGACCACCGGACCTTGAGTTAAGAGATCTAGTCTCCAAGGGAAGGTCATTGGAGGTAGTGCAGCCAATGCCTGAAGGCGTGCCAACCATGGCCTCTTGGGCCAGTATGGGGTTATCAGGATCATCTCTATATCTACTAGGATTATGGAAAATAATTTTTCTATTTTCCTGTTTGCCTAGGAGGCAAACAGATCCACTACCGGTAGGCCCCAAGGGGTTGTGACTTTGAAAAACACCTCTTGGTTGAGGAACCAATTGTCCTGGTTCATCTGGTGGTGGTGCAGATATGTCTGTGATACCTGGATGGTCCAGCTTCGCCTTATTGATAGGTGAAGAGAGGATTTCCACCCCCAAAGGGTCCTTTTCAACTTGGTGGGAACCTTTACTTTCTGTTCTAAGGAACTTGACTATCCATCCCAATTCTGTAGGAAGAACATTTGGAGTGGACGTAGTTGGAACCCTGCCCAGGGGACCGCTGGGAAACAGGAGGTCATCAAGCACATCCTTCTTGTGACGTCCCTCAGAGAGACCCAGATTCTTTCTGGATGTAGAAGACAGAACTCCAGCCTGTGTCCTTGGCCTACTAGGTCTAGAATAAAAGGGCTGGAAGAAATCCTCTTCCATAGTGGGAGGAAGGCCCCTAAACTTCCTCCCACCCTGGGAAGGGAGTCATTGGGGCTTGTCGGGGCGTTGAGGAGGGTTAAACAGAATGTTGCCCTTCCCTTTTCCTTTATGCCCGGTCCAATGTTTTTTGAAATTTTGCTGGGTTTCAAAAGACTTCTGCTGTTTACCCCTGCCACGAGCATTCCTCTGAGCATAGGGGAATTTCTTCTTTTCTGGGAATCCCTTCTTTTTATCCGCTGTACGCTCCAGGGCTTCTGTTAGGCCTGGGCCAAAAAGGTGGTCTCCTGTGAAGGGAAGACCACAAAGGCGAGATTTAGAAGTAACATCACCTGACCATGTCTTGAGCCATAGGCTTCTTCTGGCCGTATTAGCCAAAGCTGAGGTCCTTGCTGCCATTCTTACAGCTTCAGCTGAAGAATCCGCCAGGAATCCAATTCCCTGAAACAAGAGCGGAAATGATTTATTAATCTGTTCCCTCGATGTTCCAGCAGACAAGTGTGTTTGGATTTGAGATAGCCAGAGCTCCAGGTGTCTGGCTATGCAGGTGGATGCCAGGGCTGGCTTTAAGCTCATAATGGAGGCTTCCCAGACCCTACGCAAAGAGATATCAGTTCTCTTATCCATAGGGTCTTTTAGAGCTCCTGAATCCTCAAATGCCAAGTCAGTGCCTTTGGAGATTCTGGAAAGGGAGGCATCCAGCTTAGGGATTTTGTTCCAAGGCTGATCCCCACTGTTGTCAAATGGATACCTTCTTTTCAAAGTCTTTGGAAAAAAAAAAAAGGCTTTTTATCAGGAGAATTCCACTCCTGTTTAATCATATCCAATAGGGAGCTATGCATAGGGAACACTCTAGCATGCTTTTTATGACAAGCGTACATCAAGTCATGCTTAGAGAGATGCACTTCTTCCTCCTCAATTTCTAGAGTTGTATAAACTGCCTTTAGTAGGTTATCTACATCCTCCAAGCTCAATTTAAAGTTGGAGCTATCATGGGAATCCTTGTCTATGGGTTCCTCCCCTGATCCTGATCCTTCTTGCTCCCCACCGGAGGAGTGGGAAGAAGAAACTTCCTCCAAACCCACTGGGACATTCAAAGATGGGGCCTGGGCCAATGGAGCCTGAGCTGGGGTGGAAGGCTGGACTGGTGCCTGCATCTTTTCAACGAGAGTTTTGAATGAACTAATGGTACTTTTTAGTTCATCTCTCACTGAGGTCAGCATTTTCTGGGTAGAGACTGCAGGGTCGTCTCTGACCAGTTTAGCTATACATGCCTGGCACACTGCTTTGTTCCAAGAGGAACTCAATTTCTCTCCGCATACAGCACACTTCTTTTTGGGGGGCTGAGGTGGGTTATTGTCCTGAGCCTTGGCCTGGAAGATAAAAGACAAGAGAATTATAATCAGGGAAACTTGTCCTCCTCCCACCTCCCGCTTATCCCCCATTTGTGATTTAGAAAAGAGGGAGCGGTGCTGCTTAACCCCTGCCCCCAACGATAGAAAAGAGAGGGGGGAAGGGGAACGGAGTTCCTAACAGGTATCTGCAAATAGGGTGTACATTTCCCCTTGCTTACCTGAGAGGTGCCGATGCCAGAGCCGACTTCCACCGCCTGTGCGGTTACTGTCGTGTCCATCGCTCTGTATGGTGGTCCCAGCACTGCTGTTTCCACCTAACATCGGTCGCCCATATGTACTCACTGTTCGCGCCTTCGGAAACTGGAACGAGGGTTTCCGGCGCCCGCGGATGCCGTCACTGCGCCGGAAGTGACACTGTCGCTTCCCGTGAGGCCAGAGTGGATACGCTGAGTTCCGCCCCCTCCGTTTTTGGCGCCAACTTCAAAATTTCTTCCGAAGTTAGCGGTTCACGGGTACACAGGACTCTGCTCCAAGGAACCGGCCGACCAACGGAGTGGACTCCCCAACGTTCCACCAGACAGCATCCGTAGTCCTGCCGAGAGGCTAGAAGAATAGGAGACAGCGGTCAGCCCCTATTGCGGCACTAAGGGGGTACCGCTATGGGCTGAGGAGATGCATCTTTCCAAGTCTTTCCAAGGACAGTCCAGGAGACCGGGAGCTTCAGTTCCAGGAACATGTTACCCCCTGTCCGGAGGAAACACTAAATACTGAAGGTGAGGACTAAGGCACCGCCTTTTATTTGAATTTTGGAATGTGTTTCCTGTCCCTGGGGGAGGAGCCTAAGGTCTCATGGGCTGTCCTGGAAGACGACTTTGAGAAAAAAAAAAAACTGTTAAAAGTATTTCCAAGGCTAAAAAACGTAGCCAACTGGGTAAGAAAAAAAGTTCAACTAGTAACAGGAGCTTACCCACGAACAAAGCTTAACCCCTTAAAGAGAAAAAAAAAAAAAAAAAACAAGCCTATTACACAGCAGCCTACAAAATCTTGCGGCCAATAAAAAGGCATCCGAAGATGCCAATAAATCAATTTTGTAAAATCTTATAAAGTATGCACGGACAACCAAGTCGCCCCCTTACACACTTGAGCAACAGATGCCCGATGACGAAAGACCCAAGAGGCATTATGCACTCTAGTAGAATGGGCTGTCACAGGGAAAGGAGGTACCTGACCCTTCAACGAATAGGTCTGAACCACCGTCTGCCTAATCCATCTGGATATGGTCGCAGCAGACGCAGCCAAACCCTTACGAGATCCCTCAGTAAGGACAAAAAGAGAATCTGAAGTCCTAAAAGGCTCCGTGGCCGACAGGTAAACCCTGATTGCCCGAACCACATCCAGAGAATGCAAGGCAATTTCCTTAGGGTGCTTAGGCTTAGGACAGAGTGAAGGCAAAACAATGTCTTCATTTAAATGGAAATCAGACACCACCTTAGAAAGAAAGGACTGATTAAGTCTGAGAACCACTTTATCTTTACGAGCGACCAAGTAAGGCGGACAGGAAAGCGCTGCCAATTCAAACACTCTGTGGGCAGAAGTTATAGCCACCAGAAAGGCAACCTTCTGAGATAAAGGAAGAGATATGTCCCTAATATTCTCAAAGGGAGGCTTTTGAAGAACAGAAAACCAAATTCAGATCCCACGGAAGCAAAACAGGATCTTCTCGGAGGAGCCAAATGATGCACCACTTGAATAAAGGTGCGAATTAGTTGCCAACTGGCGCTGGAAGTAAATAGCCAGGGCCAACACTTGGCCCTTGATCGTGCCCAAGGCCAACAGTTGCTCAACTCCTTTCTGCAAGAAAGCCAAGACCCTCACAACCGAAAACAAGCGAGGGTGCAAATTGTGTGATTCACACCAGGAAATATACATCTTCCAAGTACGATGATACATTTTTCTGGAAGTCGCTTTACTAGCCCTCAGCAGGGTAGGGATCACAGACTCCGAGACCCCTGTCTCTCAGCACCTGGCCTTCAACAGCCATGCAGTTAAAGCCAGCGACCCTAAAGCAAGATGGAAGATCAGCCCCTGGGACAGCAGGTCCTCCCTCAGAGGCAGCCACCAGGGAGGCGCCACGACCGTCTTTACCAGGTCTGCGTACCAAGACCAAGGCCAGTCTGACGCCACCAGAATTATTGGCACCTTTTCCACCGCCACTCTGCGGAGGAATCTTGACAACGGCTGTATCGGAGGAAAGGCCTAAAGCAGCCGATACTGGCTCCAAGGAGCCACCGATGCGTCTGTGGAGTCGTACCTTCTTGTTCAGACGAGACGCAAAACAGGTCGATCTCCGGGGTGCCCAACCGGACACACAGGAGATGAAATATCTCTGGATGCAGGGACCATTTCCCTTGGTCCAGAACTTGACGACTCGGTTAATCCACCTGCCAGTCCTCTACTCCTAGAATATGAACTGCTGAAAGAGCCGAAACATGTTCCTTGGCCCAAGTCAGAATCTCAGCCATCTCCTGGGATGCCCGGGCACTCCTTTTGCCCCCTTGGTGATTGATGTAGGCCACAGCTGGCATTGTCGGTTTGAATCCGAACTGGGGAACCTTGTAGCCGATTCGTCCAGTGGAGCAGGCAAAGCTTGATTGCTCGGAGTTTTATCAGTAAAGAGGACTAATCTGTGGACCAGACTCCTTGGGTACAGAGATTGTCCAGCACTCCACCACAGCACGACAAACTGGCATCCATGGTGACCACCATCCACAACAGCGGTAGAAAGGACTTGCCTGGGAGAAAGAGATGGTGTAAAAATATATATATTTTTTTTAACAGCAAACACATAGTAAATGGTGTTTGCACCACACGTGAGGTATTGCCACGACCATTATAACGAGAACAATAATTCTAGCGCTAGACCTCCTTTTTATTTTTCAACTATAGAGAGTTAAGTATCATAGAATGTTGCCATTCCACAACCTTGCACAATTTTAAAGCATGACATTGGGTATCGATTTACTTGGCGTAACATCTTTTACATCTTAGCAACAATTCGGTATTTCTTCTAAAAAAAAAAAATTGGATTTTTGTAAGAACTTGCGGTAAAATCCTTTTCTCCGAGTCCTTTGACAGACGCGGCTCTCAATGCTTCTTCACTATTGGGTTATGCGCCAGCTACAGGAGTAGACTAGGTAGTGAAATCTTTTCACTCGACACGCCTAGATATGGAAGGACATATTCTTCACTACTTGCCTTCATTACTCCCATCCACCATATGGCACCATGCTGGGTCAGGTCCGTTTGGACCCATCAGGTCCTGGGTCAGACATATCCCACTGCCAACTATTAGAGGTCCATCATTTGTTTCCAGTACAATTGATCTGCAAGTACTGGGTCCCTCTGTTGGATTCTCTGACTATTCTTTATATTGGTTTGTGTTTTCTCAGGACATGCCTTTTATGCATCTGCTCTTGAAAAAGCAAGTATAGCCCATGAAACGCGTCGGGATCAAGATGCAATAATATTAGCAACTATGATGTAATTTATTACTATGCATGTACTCCTGTCAATGATCAACATGTCATGTATACAAGTTTGCAATCCATCTTTATCAGTATTCTTTACTACAACCATGTTTACTGTTATGGCATTTTTATGCGCTATTAATATAGGATGTCACATTTTATACTTAAACTGGTATTTATTTTACTCCTTTGTATTCATCTTTTATCACCGACCCCGCATACGCACCTCATGTTAAGTCCTGGGGCCACTTTTTGTTTTTCTTTATTGTATATTGGGAAGGTGGTGTGTCACAGATGACACCAGATCATGCTCTTTATAGTATATTGATATGGTCAGTTAAGTAGCAGAGGGGGTTGTTAATCAGTTTCAGCTGCTTCAGTGTTAATGAAATTAACAGGTGCATTAGATAAGCAGCAATGAGACAACCTCGAAAACAGGAACGGTTTTACAGGTGGAGGCCACTGACTTCTTTCACTACTTTTCTGATGGTTTTTCACTAGTTTTGCATTTGGCTAGGGTCAGTGTCACTAATGGTAGCATGAGGCGATACCTGGACCTTATAGAGGTTGCACAGGCAGTCCAACTCCTCCAGGATGGCATATCAATTCAATCCATGCCATTGCCAGAAAGTTTGCCATGTCTCACAGCACAGTCTCAAGAGCACGGAGGAGATTCCAAGAGACAGGCAGTTACTCTAGGAGAGCTGGACATGAAGTGGGAGCGGGTACCTGGTTTTGACAAGTCTCTGTGCCCCCCTCCCCCCAAAAAAGGTCCCAAATGTGGCAGCTGATTGGGGGGGGGGGGAAGCAAAGAAGCTGAGCTTTCCCTTTTGGATGGAGTGGCGCTTTAAGTCTAGTGACTCGCCCCACCCGCGCCTGCCAGCCCGCCTCCCAGCTAGAGCTGTGCCAGAACACTCGCCGTCCTCTTATTTCCATTCGCCAAGTGGGAGACATTTTGAGGGCTGAGACATATATATATATATATATATATATATATATATATATATATATATATATATATATATTGTGGTTTTAAGTAACTTTTTTGCAAAAAAATACTGTTTTTTTTTACATTAAAACAGTGTCAGAACAGGCCTGGACTTTAAGTGGTTAAAGCAAACATTTTCTGTGGCTTTTTTTTCAGGTGAAGCTAAGCGGCAGCTTTCAGGTGTTCTTTTGCCAAATGGCAATTTTCATAGGATTGAATGCCCCACAACGAGGTAAGCTTATAACCCACCAACATTGATTTAAATGGGCAAGTTGGACAAGGTGTTGCTGCCTGTAAACTCAACAAGCCATGTTGAATTTGCTATGCCCGTTACAAAGCATTGCAGCATGTGTACAGCCCCCTTCAATCATATATGTGGTCTTTTACGTTGGTGGTAAAAAGCAGTGCAACTGCCTGTTTTAGCCACATGTGAAAGAGGCCTTACAGTGAGGGTTAGGATCTCTCATGTACAGATTGCTAGAGATCATAAGTGTCATTGCTACTGGCTCTGCCAAGTGCTGATGCACCCAGAACAACGCAGATGAAAGCACAGCTTAGGGGGAACTCCTAGTAACCCTGGTTAAGACCGGCTGATCTAAGGGCCCATATACACCACCTGCCACGCGGGAAGAATAAGTTTGTGCACTCCATGAATGGGATCACCTTGTCTGAAGACGTGCGTAGGCGCCATTGTTATTGGCACCCCCATGCATCAATAAACAAACATGCATTTGCAGACACCAAAACGCAAGGTGAGATTTCAAAAATCGCGCCTGCCATACTTTTTGCACCTTCCTGTGTTTGGCATTGATATGAACTGGCTGTCAGGCACTCCATACGGTGAGAACTGTTCCTAAAAGCAGGTGTGTTTCAGGGCTCTTTTGCGGTGTGGGGGGGGGGTAAACCAAAGGATTACATTTTTTTTTACCCCCCTCACCCATTACCTCTTTGGCAAGAAAGGCCGCAGCAAGAGGTGTAGATGCGTCATTGCGCTTTGCTTCGCAATGGGCAAATATTGACTGCCAAATGCATATCATGCAGTTGTGGTGCAACTTCTGGGGGGGGGGGGGGTTAACGAAGTGAGAAAGCAAAGTTTCTCCTCTCTGCCTGTCAAACCTTCCAGGAGCCCTAATAGCACTCTCTATATATCAGCCTAGAGACCAATGTATAGGCAATGGCATGCAGTGCCCAGGAGTCCATACAAGTGGGTTCAGAGGCTGCAAAGTAAACAGCAATCCTCCTTTACCCCTCAATGTACACACTCCAGCCTCTAGGGGGCGCTCCTACCCTCGGGCACTGACCACGGGTTACCTACAGGCGGCCCGCTGTCTCCGCTCTTCTGTATGCGGTGTGGAAGCTCTACCAGCAGCCTATCTCTACGTGCAGGGAACACTTTCCCTTACCACACGTATGGCGCCCCGATTTCTACCTCCCACACACAGCACACGAGTCCGCTGAATGCCGTGTCCTGGAATACTGCAGCACACTCAGTCCCTACCGATATGTCCGCCGTCTCCTCCTCCACACCAACCCGCTCCCACCGTCCTCTTCACTGGATACGGATCAGCTGGGCTCCGGCCTGTACGAATATCCCGCCAAACACGTCATGCGCCCCGCCCCCAGCGCTTACTTCCGGGTTAGAGCGGGGCGTATCTGTGTGACTGGAGATCCTGTGTATTGGCCAGGAGCATGATGGGAAATGAGGAAATAAACACATCCACACCAAACAACGTCACGTGGCTCTATGCGCCTTCAGAAAAAATGTTAAGTCAGCAGCTGACTTTTAATATTAGAACACTTACATGTCCAGCGGTGTCTTCACCCTAGCCGGGTTTTCTTAGGTGCTGCTGCCGCTATTTCTAGTAAGAGAAACCAGCAAGTGAAACCTTTCGGCTTCACAGCCAGTTCCACACTACAGGGGCAGAGGGGGAGAAGGGGGAGGGGCAGGGGGGGCTGCACTTCTGAGTGAGATTGCCATGGCAAAGTCAGCCGGTGTTCTATCAGAAAACCCATCAGATTTCCCTACCTACGTCATTTCCGGAGCAGGCTCGTCATGCACCAGCTGTAACCGCGTCACACGTTCTACTGTGCATGCGCGGAATAGGTAGGGAATTTTGATAACATTGTAAGGGGGTGAGGCAAAAGTCCTACTGCGCATGAGCGGGCGCATGCGCACCAAAGGAATCGGATAGCGTCATCTCTAATAACAAACATCCATCCGATCTCCATGGCATACACTGCGCCGAGCCGACAATAGGACAATCCTATTCCCTACCCACACGCGCACGCCCACTGTCTAATTGTCGGGTCGTCGCAGTGTGGGGCATGGAGATCGGATTGTCGGCTCGGCGCAGTGTCAGCCATGGAGATCGGATGGATGTTTGTTATCAGAGATCCCGCTGCCCAACCCGTATGTGCACATGCGCCGGCACATGCACACTAGGACTTTTGCCTGACCCTTACAATGTTATCAAAATGCCCTACCTATTCTGCGCATGCGCAGTATTACTTGTGACACGGCTACAGCTGAATCATGACGAAGCCACAGCTGATCCGCAACCGGAAATGACATTGGTATAGAATTCTGATAGGGTATGGTATTCTGACAGAACGCCGGCAGTGGGTACCTGCCCCCCCCTCCCCCCCCCCAAAAAAAGGAGCAAATGTGTCAGGAGAGCAAACAAGCAAAGCTTTAAGTTTGTTTTCCCAACATTTCATATTCCTGATAAGTGCTGTACCATGTGGATGTGGTGTACCTGGATTTCGCTAAGGCATTTGATACAGTTCCCCATAAGCGCTTAATTTATAAAATAAGGTCTGCAGGTATCGACAGCAAGGTTTGCTCTTGGATACGGAACTGGCTAAAAGGCCGTGTCCAAAGGGTGGTAATAAACAGCGCATACTCAGACTGGTCTGAGGTGGTAAGCAGGGTCCCACATGGCTCAGTCCTGGGACCAACCTTGTTCAATTTATTCATAAACAGCATTGAGGACGGGATCAGTAGCTCTATATCAGTTTTTGCAGATGACACAAAATTAGGCAGGGCAATAACTGCACAGCATGAAGCAGATATCCTACAGAATGACCTGGACAAAATATCGGAGTGGGCAACGACATGGCAAATGAGGTTTAATGTGGAGAAGTGTAAGGTTTTGCACTTGGGAACTAAAAACATAAAAGCACAATACACGTTAGGAGGGGAACCCTTGGGGGAAACAAAAATGAAGAAAGATCTGGGAGTCTTGGTTGAGGATAGATTAGGCAATAGCATGCAATGTCAAGCGGCAGCTTCCAAAGCCAGCAGAATATTAGCATGCATAAAGAAAGGGATGTATTCCAGAGATAAAACTATAATCCTTCCACTTTATAAAACTCAGATCCGACCACATCTGGAGTATTCTGTCCAGTTCTGGTCGCCAGTCCTCAGGAGGGATGTGTTGGAGCTGGAGAGAGTCCAGAGAAGGGCAACTAAACTAATTAGGGGATTGGAGGACCTTGACTATGAAGAGCGTCTACAATCTCTCGATTTATTCTCCCTGGAGAAGAGACGTCTGAGGGGGGACATGATAGCAATTTATAAATATCTTAATGGGGATCCCAGCTTAGAAAAAAAGCTGTTCATTCGAAGGGATTGCATGAGGACTCGAGGGCATACAATGCGATTAGAGAAGCGTTTTAAATTCAGGCAACGTGGGGGGTTCTTTACTGTTAGGGCTACAAGATTGTGGAATTCTCTACCACAAGAGGTGGTTTCTGCGGGAAGTATGGTGGCTTTCAAAAGACTCTTAGACTTACATCTCAAGTATCAGAACATTCAGGGGTATGAGAGATGATTACAGCCACACACACCTACACAGGTTGAACTGGATGGACTATTGTCTTTATTCATACTATAAACAAAACAATCCCAGTATGGACTCCAATAGATAGTCTCTTAAAAATTTATTGTAGATCCAATAATAAACAATACAAATGCACTGACATTTAACAGTCTCCTCACTAGTTGATATGTAGAGACCCTTGGTAGGCTCATGGGGACCTGATGATGAGCCTGGAGGGTCGTGGCTGGCAGATGAAACAACGGACCGGATCGACAGCGGGGGGGCTCAAACGGTCTAGTGTGCGGCCGCCTTACTAGACCAGAGCCTCAGTGTTACGCTCACTCAATGCCTGCCGTGAGCACCGGAGGCGCACGCTGATGACGTCACCTCGCCGGGCCGGGAATCCGTGAATAGCCAGCCGAGGAGTCACTCGGAGGCCGTGAGGGGCGGAGAGCTGAGTGTCTGCACTTCTGTGGAGCCTCCCGATTGCCACAATGACATGTTTCGCTACAAATGTAGCTTTGTCAAGTTGTGGCTGAAAGGCAATCGGAGGCTCTAAGAAGCCAAATGGTGGGAGGAATTAGGCTCACTGGCCAATAATAAAAAGCGGAGGAAGATCCCCCTTGTTAAATCAGGAACAAACCACCTATTGAACCATAGGGTTAAATGGAGAAAAACATACAGCCTCCGATTGCCTTTCAGCCACAACTTGACAAAGCTACATTTGTAGCGAAACATGTCGTTGTGGCAATCGGGAGGCTCCACAGAAGTGCAGACACTCAGCTCTCCGCCCCTCACGGCCTCCGAGTGACTCCTCGGCTGGCTATTCACGGATTCCCGGCCCGGCGAGGTGACGTCATCAGCGTGCGCCTCCGGTGCTCACGGCAGGCATTGAGTGAGCGTAACACTGAGGCTCCGGTCTAGTAAGGCGGCCGCACACTAGACCGTTTGAGCCCCCCCGCTGTCGATCCGGTCCGTTGTTTCATCTGCCAGCCACGACCCTCCAGGCTCATCATCAGGTCCCCATGAGCCCACCAAGGGTCTCTACATATCAACTAGTGAGGAGACACAGAGGCTTCTGGGAGCGGTAGGACTGTTAAATGTCAGTGCATTTGTATTGTTTATTATTGGATCTACAATAAATTTTTAAGAGACTATCTATTGGAGTCCATACTGGGATTGTTTTGTTTATAGTATACACATCTGAGCACCATCCCTCAATTCTCTTACAATATCTGCATGTTGTCCTACATTTGGGATTGGGCGAACAGTGTGGCTACAGGTACTTTTTATATATGCCTTTGTGCATTATCTGTTAAGAGTCATTACAGGAATATTGCAGGACCTTTCAAGCTCTTGGATTAGCGCCAGAACTTCTAATTGGAGTTATTGTCTTTATTCAACCTCACCTACTCTGTAACTATATGTAACTATGTACTTGTATTATAAAGTATCCTGTTCTCTTTGTATTGCTTCCTTTGTGTGAAATCCCTGGTGTTCCTGTCAATCCCTCTGCTTTCCTAATAAAAACTGACCGCGTCAAGCAGGAGAGCACAGCATGGTCAGTTTTCTAGCTTTGCTGGGAACTCTGTGTACTCTCCTCCAAAGATCAGACTTGTCCTGACATGCCTCCCCTCCACATCCATTCATTGGAAAGCCAAGTGTACTGTTGCTTCTCCTCCCCCATCTCTTATGCAGCTGAGAAAAGAGGTAATGTGATTACTTATAACAAGGGAAAAAAAAAAAAGGTATTTATAATGTTTTGTTAAATTTATAAACAAATGTTTTGTCTTTCATTTCAATTTTAAACTGAATGGGTTGTCTCATACCTCCCAACAGTCCCGGATTCTGCGGGACAGCTCGGTTGAGCAGTTTCCCACTCACTCTTCTCCTGCACATCAGATACAAGGCAGTAGAAGTGACAGACAATTTTTCTCTCGCTCTCTCTAGATTTGCCACAATTCAGGTGTTCTACAATTTTTGTCCCCAATTCTCAATTCCTGCAGCCAATCTCATGTCAATCAGAACACTCCGCTCCAGCCATACAATATAATCCCGCCTCCACATTTGTCCATCAGTACCTCACACCCCCTGTTATTTTCAATTTTGGGAGCCAACATCCACTGCCCAACATGCCGATTCTCTGACATCTGACAGGTAGGTGATCACTCTGTCCCCCTGCACCTACACACTTCCTCCTCCCTGCAGTGCAAGCTCTCCTTTCAGGTCTAGCTCATCTGCTTTCCTCCTTTCCTTCCCCACCACTGACAGCTCTGCTACTCCTCTCTCTGCAGCCAGTGACTTTAGTCCCACAGCTCTGATTACTGCTCTCCTCTCCCACCGGCAGCATCTCCGACCCTGATACACATCTCCCCTTCCCAGTCACCAGTTACTCCTGTCCTGACACAGCACACCTCTGTTTTCTCTCCACTGAATGCCTGCTCCGTCTCCCCATCTCCTCCATTCCCCAGATACTTCTCCCGTCCACAGCCCAACTCCCTCCACTAAACACTGGAATCCCGCCTGCAGTATCTCCTCCTAGGCTTATGATTTATGTCCCAGTCCCTATTTCATTCATATACCTGGAACACCCCTCCCAACACTTCCCCCTTCCACCTCCAGTGCCTGATGTAAAGGGGAATTCTAATGTGAAAAGACGACTGACTCCTGATGCTAAGCATCTTCTGATGTAAAGGGGGACTCTTGATGCATAGGGGGACTTCTGATGTGAAGTGAAGATTTCTGATGTAATGGGGTCTCCAGATGTAAAGGGTGACTAATAATGTTAAAGACTGACTCTGATGAGAAACGGGAACACCTGATTAAAAGGGTGGCTTTTATTGTAAGGGGTTGGCCTCTTGATGTAAGAGAGGACTTCTGATGTGAAGGGTGGGGGGGTTCTGATTTGAAGGAAAGGACTCCTGATATGCAGAGTCTTCTAAAGTAAGGGGGAACTACTGATGTGTATAAAATAAGTTGCGCTAAATGATATAAAACAAATAAATGTCCAAAGAACATAAAGTCCCAATGTGTAAACGTGAATAGGTTGAAAAATGATGTGAATCTTGATCAGCGCACTAGCAATCCAGAGTCCCTTAGGTAATGTGCTTACCAGATAAGCAATTAAAAATTGCGGGATTCACATGCAGTGCTGACTTGATTGATTGTGAGAAATCTTGTGTTGGACACTCAATTTATAGTGTCATGAATCATGAAAAAAAGAAAAAAACTCCATAGCATAATACCGCAACAATAATGCCCCATACACACGTGCAGATTATCTGCAGACTTTTGTCTGCAGACTTACCAAAACCATATAATATGAGGTCAAACCTAAACACTTTCAATTTGTATGCAATCCGGCAGGCCCTTGCACTACATAGAAAAGGTAAGTCTGCAGACAAAAGTCTGCAGATAATCTGCACGTGTGTATGGGGCATAAGTGTTAAATGATAATCTTTAAAGAATTCCACCACCTGAAGGTGTGAGTATCCGTCACCAGTTGTGAAACTGCTTACCAGAAAAAATATTGTAAAGGACATAAATGACAATCCCAGTGTAGGAGAAGGAAGGAGAACCACCACCGATAAAATAGCCTCTTACCAGATTGAGGAATAAAAACGGCAGAAAATAGGAAGGATCCTGAGTACACCAGAACGCCAACAATGACACTCAATGACACTCTGAGCCCCTTACCAGACCAAGATATCAAAATAGCTCGGGATGAAATCTTGCCCAATGCGCTCCCCCAGCATATGGCACCAACCGCAGACAGTCTCAGGAACCAGGGTCAGGTGAAGGGTGATCCCAGCAGATTGAAATAGACCAATCCCGACAAAAGGAAAACGCCAATAGTGTAAAATCGTAATGACTACTTTAATGTTAAAGGAAATACACTGTACTTTAGTGTATTTCCTTTAACATTAACGTAGCAGAGGTCAGGGCAGGCGGCAGAGGTTCAAAGGCGAGATGTCGGTAGCAACGGGTTCGGCAACAGGCAAAGAAAAAACACAGAAGGGAACGCTTTCACAGAGGCACAAGACACAAAGATCCGGCAGGAAGCTGTGTGAGGAGAAGGTATTACCTGTGCACTGGTCCTTTAGATCTGAGAGTCCCGGTGCGTGTGCGCCCTAGAGAGCGTGGACGCACACGCCGAGACGCAGGAGCGCCGCCTGGGGACACACGCTGTGAGCGCTCCGAGGCCAGCAGGGGGACCGGAGCGCTGAGCGTAACACGGGGTAGAAATGAAATAGTTCCCTAACAAAAAATACTGACACAGAAATATATCAAAATGACAATAATTTATTAGAAATATACAATGTAATCCAATGTGAAAGAAAAAAAAAAAAAAGGAACCGAACCTTCCCCTTGATCACAGTAAAAAACAGACTATATAGTCATTAAAAACAAGAACACATGCACCCCACACACATACTGCTGCAAATCACCAAAAGAGCATATATAGAATAATTGATAACTAAGATCGTCAAATCAAAATCATGGGTCAAACCAGGGCTATCACCCAAAGCCAATCAGTGTCAGGACCCTTACACATGCAAGGATGGACATCGGCTAAAACCAGTGAAGGATCCAGGCACTGAGCTAAATATGATGAATAGCTGCTGGATAGATACACACACACACAGGCAGACCAAAATTGAGCGTCCCAACCAATTCGACAAGGGACCAGTACTGTCCGGGTGTGGTAAGCCAGCCAACAAGATGCAGCCTGTCTAACACTGGAAGTAAAGCATTACCTCATTAAGCAGGAAATGAGCAGTGCACAGGTGAAGCCTAATTAAGTCAGCACTGCCTTTCACAAACCTTAACCCTTAATAACCAGTTTGGACCAGGCACATATTACCTGTGCACTGGTCCTTTAGATCTGAGAGTCCCGATGCGTGTGCGCCCTAGAGAGCGTGGACGCACACGCCGAGACGCAGGAGCGCCGCCTGGGGACACACGCTGTGAGCGCTCCGAGGCCAGCAGGGGGACCGGAGCGCTGAGCGTAACAGTACCCCCCCTTTGGTCTCCCCCTCTTTTTGGAACCCAAGAACTCGCGGATGAGGCTGCGGTCCAGGATGTTCTCCTCCGGCTCCCAAGATCTCTCCTCAGGACCGCAGCCCTCCCAATCAACCAAAAAAAATTTTTTCCCCCGGATGACTTTGGTCGCTAGGACTTCTTTGACTGAAAAAATATCAGAGGTACCAGCGACAGGGGTGGGAGAAAGAAGTTTAGGAGAGAAGCGGTTAAAGATAGCAGGTTTGAGAAGGGAGACATGGAAAGAGTTATGGATTCGGAGAGAGGGTGGAAGATGGAGCTGGAGGGACACCTGGTTAATGCGGCTCTTGATTTTAAAGGGACCCAAGTAACGAGGGCCCAACTTGTAACTTGGGACCTTAAATCTGATGAATTTCGAGGAGAGCCACACTTTGTCACCGGGACTGAATTCCAGAGGAGCTCTGCGACTTTTATCGGCCTGGAACTTCATACGGGACAAGGCCTTGAGGAGGGCTGAGTGGGTCTCTTGCCAAATAGAAGAGAAGTCCTGAAGGAGGTCCTCTACAGCTGGTACAGAAGAGGGAGCAGAGGTCCGAGGCAGAGGTGGCAGAGGATGATGACCATAGACCACAAAAAACGGAGACTTATTGGAGGCAGAAGATTGCTTGAAATTGTAAGAAAACTCTGCCCAAGGGAGTAAATCCGACCAATCATCTTGACGGGAGGACACAAAATGGCGTAGATAATCTCCCAGAATCTGGTTCACCCGTTCTACTTGTCCATTGGACTGAGGGTGATATGAGGAAGAAAAGTCCAACTTGACTCCGAGCTGACCACAGAGAGCCCTCCAAAATCTGGAAACAAACTGCACCCCACGGTCCGAGACGATGTGTCTGGGAAGGCCGTGGAGGCGGAAGATGTGTAGAAAAAAACTGTTTGGCCAACTGAGGCGCGGACGGGAGACCAGGCAGGGACACAAAGTGAGCCATCTTCGAAAATCGGTCCACCACGACCCAGATGACCGTCATACCATGGGAGGAGGGAAGATCAGTGATAAAGTCCATGGCGATGTGCGACCAAGGGGTCTCAGGAACAGGAAGAGGCAGAAGAAGACCCGCAGGTTTCTGACGAGGAGTTTTGTCACGAGCGCAGATCACACAAGACTGGACGAATTCTGTGACGTCTCTCTCCAGAAAGGGCCACCAATATCTTTGGGAAATTAATTGAAGAGATTTTTTAATTCCAGGATGACCGGCAAAAAGGGAAGCGTGGCCCCACTTGAGAATCTGTAACCGCTGACGAGGAGGAACGTAGGTCTTGCCGGGGGGAAGAAGACGCAGGTCCACAGGAGCAACCGAGATGAGACATTCTGGGGGGATAATGTGTTGAGGAGTGGGTATGTCGCCCACCACATCTGAAGAGCGAGAAAGGGCATCTGCTCTGATGTTCTTAGCAGCTGGGCAGAAATGAATCTGGAAATTGAAGCGGGCGAAGAAGATGGACCAACGGGCTTGGCGGGGATTTAGTCTTTGAGCTGACTGGAGGTAGGCTAAGTTCTTGTGGTCCGTAAAGATGATCACAGGGTGAGGAGCACCCTCCAGAAGATGTCTCCATTCCTCCAAGGCTAATTTAATTGCCAGCAGTTCTCTGTCCCCAATAGAGTAATTCTTCTCGGCGGAGGAAAAGGTTTTAGAGAAGAAGCCACAAGTTATGGTCTTGCCTCTGGAGGACTTCTGAGTTAGCACAGCTCCGGCTCCCACTGAGGATGCATCCACTTCCAGATAGAATGGCTTGGAAGAATCTGGCCGGGACAGAACAGGTGCAGAAGCAAAGGCGGCTTTCAGGGACTGGAAGGCCTCTTCAGCCTGAGGAGGCCAGGTTTTGGGATTAGCACCTTTTCTAGTCAAGGCCACGATGGGGGCCACCAGGGTGGAATAATGAGGAATAAATTGTCTGTAGTAGTTGGCGAAACCCAGGAACCTCTGTATGGCTCGGAGGCCAGAGGGGCGTGGCCAGTCCAGAACCACTGAGAGCTTGGCAGGATCCATTTGAAGTCCTTGGGCAGAGATGATATACCCCAGGAAGGGCAAGGAGGAACGCTCAAACACACACTTCTCAATCTTGGTTAGAGGCGATAACTCCTGAGACGGGTGAGAACTTGTTGGACATGGACTCGGTGTTGCTCCAAATTAGAGGAAAAAAATAAGGATATCATCCAGGTATACTACTACACAAGTGTAAAGAAGGTCCCGGAAGAGGTCGTTCACGAACTCCTGGAAGACTGCAGGAGCGTTACAGAGCCCAAAGGGCATCACTAAGTATTCAAAATGACCGTCCCTGGTGTTAAAAGCGGTCTTCCACTCGTCTCCCTTTCGAATGCGGATCAGGTTGTAGGCCCCGCGGAGATCCAGCTTGGTGAAAATCTTGGCTCCTCGGAGACGGTCAAATAACTCAGAGATTAGAGGCAGCGGGTAACGGTTTTTAATGGTAATTTTATTGAGTCCTCTATAGTCAATGCAGGGGAGGAGAGAACCATCCTTTTTAGACACAAAGAAAAAACCGGCTCCAGCAGGGGAAGAAGAATTCCTAATAAACTCTTTCTGTAAGTTCTCACGTACATAGTCTGACATGGCCTGAGTCTCTGGAGGTGAGAGCGGATAAATTCTGCCCCGAGGTGGAGTAGAGCCAGGTAACAGGTCAATAGGACAATCATAAGGCCTGTGAGGAGGAAGAGTCTCAGCTTGCTTTTTACAGAAGACATCCGCAAAACGGTGGTAAGGCTTGGGGAGACCTGGTGGCGGAGGAATTAGCGGGTCCCGTTTGATAGGAGCAGGCTTTAGACACCGGTCAGAGCAGGAGGAACCCCAATGCAAAATCTCACCGGTGGACCAATTCAGGACAGGACAATGGCGTTTCAACCACGGTAGACCCAGCAGGATTTCGGAAGAGCAAAAGGGAAGAACAAAAAATTCCAGAGTCTCTGTGTGAAACACCCCAATCTCCATCCGCATAGGCTGGGTGCGGCATTGTACCGTAGCAGAGAGTCTCTCCCCGTTGACCGTAGAAATGAGGATCGGCTTGGGAAGACGGATTATAGGAATTCGGTACTTGTCGACCAAGGAGGCGTGAATGAAATTGCCGGCTGAAAGGGAGTCCAAGAAGGCTGCAGCAGAAAAGAAGGACTTGGACGACAGGAACAACTGCACGGGTATGATGAGACGTGGAGAGGAAGAATCCACACCTAGTAATGCCTCTCCCACATTCACTAGGTGCGAGCGTTTCCCGAACGCGGGGGACGAAGAGGACAGTCCTTAAGGAAGTGCTCAGTACTAGCGCAGTACAAACACAGGTTCTCGTCTCTACGACGGCTTCGTTCTTGCGGGGTCAGGCAAGACCGGTCCACCTGCATGGCCTCCACAGTGGAAGACCCAGAGACAAGTTGAGGTGGACGCTGGAACACAGGGGCCAGACGAGGGTAGCGTTTAGGACGAGCTCTTTCCTTTTCAAGATGGAGTTCCTCTTGTCTCTCGGAGAAACGTTTATCGATCCTGGTGGCCAGCAAGATGAGGTTACTCAGGGTAGTAGGCAGGTCACGTGCAGCAAGGACATCCTTGATGTCACTATTGAGTCCCTTCTTAAAAGTGGCACAAAGAGCTTCATTGTTCCAGTTCAGCTCGGAGGCAAGGGTACGGAACTGGATGGCATAATCACCCACGGTAGAAGTTCCTTGGGACAAGTTTAGCAAGGCAGTCTCTGCGGAGGTAACTCGGGCAGGTTCCTCGAATACGTTACGAAACTCCTGACAAAAATTCTGGACAGATGCGGTGACTGGATCAGCGCGGTCCCAAAATGGTGTAGCCCAGGCCAGGGCCCTCCCGGAAAGCAGACTGAGGATGAAGGATACCTTGGCTCGCTCAGACGGAAACTGGTCAGACAGTAGCTCGAGGTGAAGAGAGCACTGAGACAGGAACCCTCGGCACAATTTAGGATCTCCGTCGTACTTGTCTGGCAGAGACAAGCGGATTCTGGACCTGGTGGCAACTGCTGGTGTGGGAGGTGCGGCAGATGCTGACGGAGGAGCTGGCTGTTGCTGAGTTGGCAGGAGCTGCTGAAACATAGCGGTCAGCTGGGCCAACTGTTGACCTTGCTGGGCCACAACGGTGGTGAGGTCCGCTAGGCTTGGCAACGGAACATCAGCGGGATCCATGGCCGGATCTTACTGTCACGAACCGGCAGGACTGGTAGTGGATCCTCTGGACCAGAGAGGCGATGGCGCGGGTTGTACTAGAGGACCGGTTCTAAGCAGTCACTTGTCTTCACCAGAGCTCGCCGCAAGGCGGGATGGATTTGCTGCGGCGGTAACTACCAGGTCGTGTCCCCTAGTAACAACTCGATCTCTCTGGCAGCTGATATGGCGTGGTACACAGGGAGTAGGCAAGAGCGTAGTCGGACGTAGCAGAGGTCAGGGCAGGCGGCAGAGGTTCAAAGGCGAGATGTTGGTAGCAACGGGTTCGGCAACAGGCAAAGCAAACAAACACAGAAGGGAACGCTTTCACAGAGGCACAAGGCACAAAGATCCGGCAGGAAGCTGTGTGAGGAGAAGGTATTAATGGGCAGTGCACAGGTGAAGCCTAATTAAGTCAGCACTGCCTTTCACAAACCTTAACCCTTAATAACCAGTTTGGACCAGGCACCCATTACCTGTGCACTGGTCCTTTAGATCTGAGAGTCCCGGTGCGTGTGCGCCCTAGAGAGCGTGGACGCACACGCCGAGACGCAGGAGCGCCGCCTGGGGACACACGCTGTGAGCGCTCCGAGGCCAGCAGGGGGACCGGAGCGCTGAGCGTAACACGGGGTAGAAATGAAATAGTTTCCTAACAAAAAATACTGACACAGAAATATATCAAAATGACAATAATTTATTAGAAATATACAATGTAATCCAATGTGAAAGGAAAAAAAAAAAAAAAGGAACCGAACCTTCCCCTTGATCACAGTAAAAAACAGACTATATAGTCATTAAAAACAAGAACACATGCACCCCACACACATACTGCTGCGAACCACCAAAAGAGCATATATAGAATAATTGATAACTAAGATCATCAAATCAAAATCATGGGTCAAACCAGGGCTATCACCCAAAGCCAATCAGTGTCAGGACCCTTACACATGCAAGGATGGACATCAGCTGAAACCAGTGAAGGATCCAGGCACTGAGCTAAATATGATGAATAGCTGCTGGATAGATACACACACACACACACACACACACACACACAGGCAGACCAAAATTGAGCGTCCCAACCAATTCGACAAGGGACCAGTACTGTCCGGGTGTGGTAAGCCAGCCAACAAGATGCAGCCTGTCTAACACTGGAAGTAAAGCATTACCTCATTAAGCAGGAAATGCACAGCAAGGCCATATCTCAAAGAGAAAGGGCATAAAAAGAGGGGGCTCTAACAATTCCAGTGATGGACATAAAAGAGACTAGCATAATCACATAAAAAATTCCAATATCCATATAATAAATAAATGAATTGGGTAAGTGTGAACTAGGCAATAAACAGTGTATTCATATAACCAGTTCCTCCTGAGAGGCACAACGAAGAACCGATACTCTAAATGGAATGAAGAGAACGATGTCCCACATGGAGATATTAAATCCCTCCACAAGTGATAAAGCCAATGAGCTATGGAGCTGAAAAGGACACAACAAAGTCAATTAATGATGAAAACTGATACCGTCCACCAGGGTACCTTTGGAAAATTGCATGCCAGAGAGTGCTTCTCAGTAATTTGTTTCCATCGAACAGCCCAAACACTTTAGAGTGATCCAGTATATACTTCAGAGGCCAGTAAATGTGTAGCAATCATGTAGCACCTGATGCAGCAGGAGTCATAGATCAGCACGTAAATAGGTACAATATAGTGAGTAAAGCCCCGTACACACGCACCGATTGTCGGCCGAACGATCGGCCGTCTTTTGTCCGGTGCTGTCCTGTAGGTTGAAAAGTGCTAAAGACTGCACACGAATTTTGTCGGCCAACAACAGCCGACTGCAGAAGTGATGTCATGTGATGGTTAACTTTCCGTATGTTTTTTCTTCTCTGAGCATGCCCAGTCTTGCTCATCTGCTGTTTGTCGGCCGAATTCTGTACTGACTGGAGGAACAATCGGCCGTTCTTTGTTGGCCTACAAAAATTTTATAGCCTGCACACCAGATTTTGTTCGGCCGAAAAGTCGCAGTCGGTTGTCGGAAGCATCATACTAACAAGCCGACAATCGGCCGATCGGACGTTGGCCGAATATTTACGGCCGACAATCGGTACGTGTGTACGGGCCTTAACAGAAAACCTCCGTAGATCAGTGCACCCACTCAATGCGGGTCTCCAAAATTGGAAAGCAATTATTTCAAAATCACGACCACACACTTAGAGCTATACTGCTTCTGAATATTAGCAGAAACTGGAAAGCTGTAACTCACAGGATACAATGATGCAAAGTTATCACTAATAGCACTGAAGATGGAACCATTCAGTGCGGGTCTCCAGGGCTGGAATAAAGGATATATTCACCATCGCAGGCACATGTACAGAGTCTGACACTGGGATTGGCCCTGGATCAAATGGTCGAGTGAACACTCCAGGAATAGAGGTGGTGGGGTTTGATGCAGAGCCCGTAGGGCATGCACACAAAAAGAGAAGCACTAAAAATGAAGGTACCTCACAGGAATCCTAGTGGATGGATCAGCAAATGTATGGTAGATCAGTACCGAAAAACTGCAGAGTCCATGTCATCTCCAAATAGCTCAAACATTAAAGGCTGACATTCAATCTCGACCTCTCATGCTCCAGGCTGACGAGAGCTCAGGTGAGACACAGCAGACAGGTGGTGTGACGTCAATGCATTTCGCTGACCAATCAGCTTCGTCAGGACGTGGCGCCACCTAGCTGCTGGTAGCCTTAAATACACCCATTTATTCAATACACCTGAAAATTAAAGGGGACAACCAGACCTAAGAAAAGGCACCGACATGTATATAACATATTCCTCATATAGAGGACAATCAAAGCAATCCCAGGTAAACCGCTTGAAGCAAAAAAAAAAAGGGGGGGGGGAGATAAGCCAGTCATTATTCTGTATGTCCTTACACTTTCCAGTCACAGGTTAGAAGTTCGCTCAAGATGAATTTGGCTCAACACAGAGAGCCAATCTAGTATTCTAAAGTGCAGGTTGCATGCTGATAGGAGGAGAGAGCAGAGTGTCAGACAAGCTCATCAACTAATCTGATATTATGAAGTGCAAGTTGCATGCTGATAGGAGAAGAGAGCAGAGTGTCAGAGACAGGCTCATCAGCCAATCTAGTATTCTAAAGTACAAATTGCATGCTGATAGGAGAAGAGAGCAGAGTGTCAAAGACTAGCCGATCAGCCAATCTAGTATTCTGAAGTGCAAGTTTCATGCTAGTAGGAGAAAAGAGCAAAATGTCAGAAATGAGCTCATAGGCATGCTGATAGGAGGAGAGAACAGAGTGGGGAAAAAAGGGGGGGGATATAATCAAATGGATTATTTAAAAAAATGAAATTTAAACAATAATAGCACAATTTAATCCAGAAACACCTGAAGATTCATTTCCTTATTCAACCCAGCTGGGCTGAGAGTATTAAGTTTATAAATCCAGAATTTCTTTTATCAAGAGGATCCGGTCAAAATCACCTCTTCTTGCGCTGATTTTAAGTGAAAAGATGCCTTTAACACAAAGGCCCTCTATTTTGGAATCATGGAACTGCGAAAAATTTAATGCCAAGGGGCTTTCGGGTTCATTCCTTAGATGTTCACCTATACGAATCCTTAGCTGCCTCTTCGTTTTCCCTATGCACATTTTGCTGCATGGGCAGCTAATGCAATAGATAACACGGGATGTAGCACAGTTAATTAGGGACTTAATAGAAAAAGAATTGTTACCACTGGAGTCAAAGAATCTATTGGTCCTATCCACATGCGGGCAAATTTGACAATGGCCGCAAGAGAACATCCCAACTGAACGGGGCATAGAAGAGAGCCAGGTGGAGTCTTGTGAACGTATATATTTTCCGATTGAGTGAGCCTATCTGCGAGGTTAGGGGCCCGTCTGGCCACCATCTGAGGGTATTCACCAACAAACTTTGACAAGAGGGGACACTGTTGCAGAATATGCCAATGTGAGGAGAGTACCTCCCTAACCTTATTCCTTTGGGCACCATACCGCATGATGAATCTAGTTGGTTCACTTCTGATATCGTTGGCCTCCTTATTCGCCCTCCTACCAAGGAGAGAAGTACGTTCTCTAAGGCGTGCTGCCCTTTTCGCTTTCTTGAGGACCTTATTGGGGTAAGAAAGGAGAGAGCGGCGCCAGCTTAGTATAGTACAAGTTTATTTAACACTGTTAAAATTGGTGACTCACTGTCCGAGGTTGGGTGAGACCGGTACACAAAGACTGTTAGGGTCATCCATCTTCCTCTTCCGGGATAGTGGTCATAGGAGAAGGTGGTGAGGTTCCAGAGGTATAGCCGAGCCGCTGTGGGGCTGCTAGTTGTCACTGGCCGCGGCGGAGCATGCACAACAGGGCCTCGGCTGCCGACTTCTGATCCCTGATGACATCACTTCCTGGCAGGAGAAAAATAGGGGTTGCACGCGTTCAGAGCATCCGTGCTCCTTCGTCAATAGCTTCCTGAGAGAAATGACTGTCCCTTGAGCAGTTCCTCTGAATGCGGAGGAACTGTCCAACGGGAATACCCCGAATCAGGGAGGGAGGATGAAAGCTGTCTGCACATAAAAGGGTATTAGCAGCTGTCAGTTTACGGTAGGTAGATGTTACCAGATGGCCATTAGCTTTGGTGATACAGAGGTCAAGGAAAGGAATGCTTGTAAGATCGTAGGAATAGGTCAAACGTATATTGAGTGCATTACATTGTAATTTATCAATAAACTCATGAAGCTCCCGCTCCTCGCCCTTCCAGACCACCAAGATGTCGTCTATGTAGCGCACCCAAAGCATTACTGATTTAGCATATTCTGGGAGTACATAGACGCATTTTTCTTCCCACATTCCAAGATGGAGACACGCGTACGCCGATGCCCCCATGGAGGTACCCGAGATTTGTTGGTAGAAATTGCAATCAAATTGAAAGAAATTGTTCTTTAGAACAAACTCAAGCATTTCCAAGATGAATTAATTCTGGTGGCCCATGTCTGGAAAGTATTTAGAAAGAAAATATTCAGTCGCTCGAATACCCCAGACATGTGGGATCGAAGTGTACAGGGATTCAACATCAATCCCTACCAATAACCAGTCATCATCAATTGTGAACCCATGCAGTCTCCCAAGGACATCCTTGGTATCCTGTACAAAGGAGTCCAACATGGGGACCATGGGTTTCAATAGTTCGTCCACATATTGTCCAATTTTTTCCAAAGGTCCATTAATGGAGGACACAACTGGGCGCCCAGGGGGATTAGAGAGGTCTTTGTGCAGTTTAGGGATAATATAAAGTAGCGGGATATTAAAATCAGATACTTTAAGGTAGTTATGTTCTCTTTTAGAGATGAGGTCCACATCATGGGCCAAGGATAGAAGAGAGTTCACTCCGGCCACAACCCCAGGAAACGGGTTACGACTGAGTCTCAGATAGATCTCTTTATTATCCAACTGGCGCCTCACCTCTTTGACATAATTATCTTCCTGTAGGATCACCACATTGCCCCCTTTGTCGCTCTTTTTGATAACGATGTCTTTGGCCACATTGAGTTCACGGAGAGCCAATCTCTCAGATTTGGAGAGATTGTCTGAACCCAAAGAGCACCAATCAAAAGTTTTAAGGTCCAGGGCCACCCTTTCCATAAATTGCATGATCCACTTATTCTTAGACAGGGGAATCATCTTTCTAGATCTAATCTTCAATCTGTCTAATAACAAGAGTATCATCCGATTGATCAAACAGGGGGTCGCCGTCATCGTCAAGAAGATCAATGAGATCCCCAAGTGCCTGGCGCTCACCCTCATCCAATATTGGATCACCTTGTGGATGCCTATCTCCATCCTTATACTCATGGAAGTAGCGTAAAAGCACCTTCCGCAAGAAAAGATGGAGATCCTTATAGACTTCAAATTCCTCCATATTGGTTCTGGGTGAAAAAGACAGACCCTTACTAAGTAACGAGATATGTCTATCTTTAAGGGGGAAAGTAGACAGGTTGATTACTTTATTATCCCTATCCAATGGTAAATTCAGTCCACTCAGTTCCTTTTCCTTTGACTCCTGGTCCTGTTGTCCCCTTCTTGTTTTTCCTGGCCCTTTAGTGCCCTGCGATTTCCTTTTAGGATACCCGGCCGAGCCGATGGCTCTTTGCCCGTAGGGGAAAGGGGAGGAATCTCCCCACTTTGGTCTAAAAAACCAACAGAACGCACGTATCCTTCACTGTCAGTGTCACTAGTTGTAAATTCAGCACCTGACAGAGTTCCGTTTAGACCTTCTAAATCTTTTAGCGATTACGTCCCCTCTGTGAGGAAAGATCAAAAATTTCCCCCCTCTCCCAGTCAGATAGGTTTCTTCTAAACTTGGCCTGTTTGGTATTTTTGAGGTTCCTCTGCGCCTTCTCTACTTCTTTTTTAAGAATTTCATTTTGCTTTACAAACTCGTCATGGTCCTTAAAGGGATCTAGTTCTACAAGGCTCAGATTGATCTCAGTTTTTAAATCCTCCACCTGGATCTTTTCCTCCTCAACAATAAGTTGCATCACATGAATCCCATGGTTTATACACAATTCTTTCCACTTGGTCAAGAATCTTTCATTATGGAGATGTTCAGCCGGTACTACTTTATCCCTTAGTCCTCTTGGAATGATCTTTTGTTCTATATAGATTTCCATTGAGGAGACATCCCATTTCCTATTCAGGTGTTTAATTAACAATTTTTTATGATTTTTAAACTTCCTCCTAATCTCCTCACCCAGATCATCCACATTAGCAGAATTACCTTGAAGGGCCGCCTTAATTTCCAAATCAACCTCATCACCTAAAACATATGCCATTACAAAAAAAAGACCCTAACCCCACCTAATTGCAACAAGCTACAG
Source organism: Pelophylax lessonae (assembly GCF_965119305.1). Taxonomy (NCBI): domain Eukaryota; kingdom Metazoa; phylum Chordata; class Amphibia; order Anura; family Ranidae; genus Pelophylax; species Pelophylax lessonae. Next base: position 68,098,587 of record NC_138780.1, read on the forward strand.
TCCAAAATTACCCAATCACAGTAGTGTGATGAAGGGGAAGGTTCAAACAAAATGGATAATGGGGAACTAATATGGCTTTCTCTAGAAAGAGTCACTAGTACTCCACCGCATAAACCACTAACAAAAAAAGAAAAAAGCGGAAAGCCACAAGCACAAATAGCAGTACCACAGACACAGAATTAGGAAATTATGTAAATAGAGGTGTCCTGGTAAACCCCTTCACTCACCGCGGTGTCAATTGTACAGCGCAAATGAGTGATACTCTTAATGGTAAAAGACATATAGAAAAAACAGGGACAACCAGAACCAAAGAGGGGGAAGGCCCTAAAGCACCATATAAGAGTAAACGGGGTATAAATGAAATAGTTCCCTAACAAAAAATACTGACACAGAAATATATCAAAATGCCAATAATTTATTAGAAATATACAATGTAATCCAATGTGAAAAAAAAAAAAAAAAGGAACCTAACCTTCCCCTTGATCACAGTAAAAAACAGACTATATAGTATATTTTTTTCTTTCACATTTGATCACAAGTCTTATGCCTAGCTACTCCTGCGGAGCGGAAGTCAATACCCCATTGGTGAAGACTATTTGAGGGGCGGCGACTGTCGGAGGACGTAAGAGAAATATATATATATACACACACACACACATATATATACACACACACATATATATACACACACACACATATATATATATATATATATATATATACATACACACACACACATATATAAGCAGTCTTTCAGGCACAGATACCAAATCCAGTGAGGTAGTGACAAACAGTGCGGTGTTTATTGGTGCTATATACAAGTCTATATACAGGTGCTGTACAGTGCTTTAAGGAAAAACAACCAGAAGAAATAATAGCAAAACAAAAGCCTAGCCGTGTCCCGACACTTACTATATACACAGCAGGCCTTCACTAACAAGCTGAGCAAGCCTATCGCTTGTCAGCTTCCACATACACAATCTGACAGTGTTACCAACCTTCTGCTCTCCTAGACAAACGTTGTCTGAGTTCCCAGGCTGAGAGAGAGCACTGCTGTCTGTCTCAGGTGAGTTTATATTGGCCTGGTGAAGAGGACCAAGATCCGAACTGGATCATGAATCAGAGATCCCTAAAGGTATACGAGAGATGCCTGGGTGATGTATAAACCCCGAACAGGACTTTTCCTGTCTCTCTCTGGGACGCTCTGCTACATATCCCCCCCCCCCCCCGGTTTCAACCCCAGGGTTGGAACACCTGTGGCCCAACAGGAGTGAACACGGGACAGGGCATCTACATTCCCCATCTCAACACCTGGCCTGTGTTTTACAGTGAAGGAGTAATCTTGTAGAGCCAAAAACCACCGGTTCACCCGTCTATTAGTCTCCTTCTTTTGGGCCATCCATTTCAGAGGAGCATGGTCAGTTATCAAATCAAACTGGCGCCCTAACAGATAGTACCTTAGCGCGTCCAAGGCCCACTTTATGGCTAAACATTCCTTTTCAATGACTGCACACTTTCTCTCGTGTTCATTAAGCTTTCTGCTCAGGTACACCCCAGGGTGTTCTTCCCCATTGTGTACCTGTGACAATACGGCCCCAATACCTACATCAGACGCATCCATCTGAACCAAGAAATCCTTTGAGAAATCAGGGGAGTACAACACTGGCTGTGCACAAAGAGCCTTCTTTAAAACTTGGAAAGACTCCTCTGCTATTGGGGACCATTTCACCATTACTGATTCTTTCCCTTTCGTAAGGTCGGTCAGTGGGGCAGCTAGAGTTGCAAAATTCGGGATAAACCTCCTATAGTACCCTGCAATCCCAAGAAAGGCTCTGACCTGCTTCTTGTTTGTAGGACGTGGCCATTCTTGGATGGCTTCTACTTTGTTTAACTGAGGTTTAATGACTCCACGACCAATAGTGTAGCCCAAATACCTGGCTTCCTCTAAACCAATGGCGCATTTTTTTGGGTTTGCTGTAAAACCTTCCTTGAAGAGGGAATCCAGAACAGCCTGTACACGGGGCAAGTGGGACTCCCAGTCAGTGCTATGTACCACTATGGTGAAAAGGAATAATAACTGTGCTACAGGTGAAAAAGAATTAAGTGAAGCAGCAACTTCAAGTGTGACCACACCCTCAAATCAATATGTATACAATAAGTCGCGCTAAGTGATCTAGAACAAATAAATGTCCAAAAAACAAAAAGTCCCAAATTGTGAACGTAAATAAATTGAAAAAATGATGATAAAATCTCGATCAGCACACAAGCAATCCAGAGTCTCTTAGGTAATATGCTTACCAGACAAGCAATTAAAAATTGCGGGATTCATATGCCAAGGTGACTTGATTGTGAGAAGTTTCAGTGTTGGACACTCAAATTAAAGTGTCATAAATCATATAAAAAAGAAAAATAACTCCATAGCGTGATACCGTAACAGTAAGTAATAAATGTTAACCTTAAACAATTCCACCACATAAAGGTGTGAGTATCCATCACCAGTTGTGAAACTGCTTACCAGAAAAATGTATAGAAAAGACATAAATACAATCCCACTGTTGAGGAAGGAGGGAGAACCACCACCGATTATAAAGCCTCTTACCAGATTAAAAAGTGTAATCAGCAGAAATAAGACAGATCCTGGATACAACTGAACATCAAGAGTAACACTCAAAGATACTCTGAGCCCCTTACCAGACCAAAATATTCAGTTGCTCAAGGTGTAATGTTGCTCTATGCGCTCCCCCAACGTATACAGCAGACAATCTCAGGGACCAGGATAATGCCAACAGATGAAACCAGACCAATCCGAACAAAAAGAAAAGCGCCAATAGTGTAAAATCTTAATAACTAATTTATTGTAAAAAAGAAATACACTTACAAACGCATGAAGAATAAAAGTACGAAGGAATGTAAAAGCTGCCGGCCGGACGGCAAAGCACATCCGCTCTCTCAAACGCTTTCGGGGATGACGTCAGCACGCTGTGACCTAACGGCGTTTCGTCCAAGGAGACGTTTTCAAAGGTGCGGACGGCGTGCTGACGCCATCTCTTATGCACCGCTCACCCGGATGTCCGGTAGTGAGCGAAGCCAATTCCGCCATTTTACTGGAGGGCAATGGTGAATACAAAGGACTCAATATCTGTGTTAAATGCGCTGGCATAATTATCAAATTTAAACCTTGCATAAACCCGGAATGAGTACCTCCACATATCAAATTTAACTGGTAAAATATAACAATATAAATTGCGTATACAAAAATCAAATGCGATGGCTTCCGAAAAACCTGGCACCATCTAGTGGCCAGATAGGGGAAGTACAATGAGTATCAAGCCACCAGATAAGTCCAATAATCTCGGATAGCCATATCTAACACAATAAACATTATGGACAATTGTATAAGTTAATTATTAAAACCCCATACATTTGTTTAATAACCTTTTTGAAACCTTATGTCAAAAAAATTGTTATTATTAGCCATCAGTATATTAAGCCCCTTGCAGGGAATCAAAACACTGGGTAAACATCTCATTCTAATTGATAATGTGTACCATAAATGGAAAAATATATTGAATTACCATAAATATAATAAAAATAAAAAATAAAATTAAAAAAATTAGAAATAAGATCACGTGCTGGTAAGCGACCCCACGACGAACAGACAGCAGGCGGTCAGAATTAATAATTGAACAAACTCTCACCTGTCCCACAATCTTATTCACAGTGAGGCCACACACCAACACGAGACCATCATATAAGCAAATGCCTGTCAAAGACTGTTATAACTCTAACAGTCTAAGCATCGTGTTTATGACAGACATAATTAATCCATACATGATCTTATGACAATCAGATAAACATGCCCATAGCCTTATTGTCAAAGCATAGTTGTTAGAAATAATTAAATGTAATAAAACCACTAAAACATAGTTAATGAAAAATTTATCAAAGAAAGATTTGGTGCACGTCAAACAGGCCCAAAACAAACCGGGCCCTAACAAGACTGCACTGATAAGTGCTAAAGTCCAGCACACCAATGCGTGGTATCTGCCATAGAAAGAGCTAGGAGTTGTCTAAAAATGCATTTACCTCCACATCAACGTTAAGGCCATACGGCACATAACATTTCACTTGATGTATCCGGGACATCTCAAGTCTGGAGATGCCCCTTACAAGAGGTTCACCCCTCCAATGTGGCACAAATCTGTCAATGCCTAAAAATAAAGTGTGTCTCGGATCTTTGTTGTGGACAGCAGCATAGTGTTTAGAGACTGAGTGATTAGCAAAGCTAATGTACCACTATATCGTCCAGATAGGCAGCTGTATACTGTCTGTGAGGTCTTAGGGTCCTGTCCATGGCCCTCTGAAATGTCACAGGGGCATTTTGCAACCCAAAAGGCATTTTTTTGTACTGAAATGAACCCTCTGGGGTAACAAACACAGTCTTTTCTTTGGCACTACCAGTCAGGGGTATTTGCCAATATCCTTTGGTCAAGTCTAAAGTAGTTAGGTAGCGGGCTTTGCCAAGTCTGTCTATAAGTTCGTCCACCCTGGGCATTGGGTACGTGTCAAACTTTGTCACTGCATTGAGTTTTCTGAACTCGTTACAAAACCTCCAAGTACCATCTGGTTTTGGGACTAAAACGATGGGGCTTGACCAGTCACTATTGGATTCCTCAATGACATCTAGCTCAAGCATCCTTTTTACTTCATCACTAATGTCCTTTCTCCTAGCTTCGGGAATTCGGTATGGTTTTAGCTTGACACGGACCCCAGGTTCAGTAACAATATCATGCTGAACCGTGGAAGTCGTACCAGGTAACTCTGAAAATTTCTCTCTATTCCTTATCAGGAACTCTCTAGCTTCTTGTTTTTGGGAATAAGACAGGGTGTCTGGAATCGTGACCTCAGGGACCAGAGGGGACTCAGTACCCCTAGATGTTACAGGGACGGACCTTGCAGTCAAGGCCAGCCTATCCTTCCAGGGCTTTAACAAATTTATATGGTAAATCTGCTCTGGCTTCCTTTTTCCTGGTTGATGCACTTTATAATTGACTTCCCCAACTCTTTCCAATACTTCAAAGGGACCCTGCCACTTAGCCAGGAACTTGCTCTCAACAGTGGGAACTAACACCAGGACCCTGTCACCAGGTGAGAAAACACGGAGTCTGGCTCCCGTTGTATATTCTCTGTTGCGCTGCCTGGGCCTGCAGTAAGTGTTCCTTTACCATAGGCATGATCGCTGCAATCCTGTCCTGCATTTGAGCGATGTGCTCAATTACACTTTTGTGGGGTGTCTGCTCCCCCTCCCAGGTTTCCTTGGCTATGTCTAAGAGTCCCCAAGGGTGTCTCCCATAAAGTAATTCGAACAGAGAGTATCCTGTAGATGACTGGGGTACTTCCCTGATGGCGAACATCAAGTACGGAATTTAAGAAGTCCCAGTTTTTTCCATCCTTGTCCACAACCTTTTTTAACATACTCTTTAATGTTTTATTGAAGCGTTCTACCAAGCCATCAGTTTGAGGGTGGTATACGGAGGTTCGCAACTGGGTCACCTTAAATAACTTGCACAATTCTTTAGTTATTCGTGACATAAATGGGGTGCCCTGGTCCGTAAGGACCTCCTTAGGGATCCCAACGTGACTGAACACCATGAACAATTCTTCAGTAATGTTCTTAGCGGATGCAGTGCGTAAGGGAACTGCCTCGGGGTAATGTGTAGCATAATCCATGATTACAAGAATGTGTTGATGATCCCGGGCAGACTTGGGGAGTGGACCTACGAGGCCCATGGTGATCCTCTCAAAGGGCACTTCAATAATGGGTAAGGTCACTAAAGGACTTCGGAAGTGGGGTAGTGGGGCTGACATGTGACATACAGGACAAGATTGACAATAATTGGCAATATCTTTCTGTAACCCAGGCCAGTAAAACCTGCGTAACACCCTTTCAGTGTTTTTTTCAACCCCTAAATGACCTCCTAGTAAGTGTCCATGAGCCAATTCCAGCACCACTCGTCTGTAAGGCTTAGGGACCACCAACTGTTCAACAATTTCATCGTTCTTTTTATATACACGATACAATAAATCCTCATTGCTGCTGAAAAAAGGAAAACAGGGCATGTCCCCTGGTTCGACAGGTACATCATTAACCATTACTACATTCTCCCAGGCCCTGGCAAGGGTAGGGTCTTTTCTCTGCTCGGTACCAAAGTTTTCCTTGTGCACATTAAGATCAGCAAACTCCAATGTACCCTCAGGGTCAGCAGAAGGTTGTCCACCTTGACTGGCTGTGGGGACTTCCTCAGGCTCCTCCCGTTCTCCTGCCATAACAGAGAAAGGAAAATGCGGGGAACCGTGAGAGGAATCCCTTCAACCCACATTGTCAATGATGGCCAGGGGTTCTGGCTCCACCACTGAGTCAGTTACTGTGACCGAATCGGGACGATCCCACAGTTCCCAAAACTTAGGGAAGTCTCTACCATTGATGGCCTCGTGCACTAAGTGGGGTACAAGTCCAACCGGATGGGTCACCGTACCTAAGTCAGTTTCAAAGCTAACAGTAGCTATAGGATACTATCCCCATGTACACAGATCACAGCAACTTTTTTAGCATTTAAATTCACAGTTTCAACCATTTCTGCTTTAACCAAAGTCACTAGACTTCCTGAGTCCAGCAAGGCTGCAATAGGCTTATCATTAACAGTCATTTGGCATATGTGTTTTCCTACACCTGGCACAGCAGTGCATGAAACAGCAGCAAACATAGACTGCCTTCTAAGAGATATGGCACACTGCATGGGTATATCTGTCAGCGGACAGTTTGCTGCAACATGTCCCAGTTTCTGACAACGGAAACTGTTACCCCAGTTAGGTTTGCCTTGTTTGGGACGCCAAACTTCAGTTCTGGCACCAAAAATCCTCCCCCCTGTCTCCTTGCCATGCTGACCACAAACTTCCCCTGGAACAGTCTTACCGGTTGCCTGGGGAGACCGTGGCTTTGGGTGGAAAGTCCGTGCGGCTGTAGGGGTGATGACCAGGTTCTCTGCAGCATAGTACCTCTCAACAAGCTCCACCAGGTTGTCTGCCGACTTGGGGTCTCCTTGACTCACCCACTTCTGCAAAGGAGTTGGTAATGACCTCAGGAACCGATCCATGACTACACGTCCACTATTTGTGGCCAAGACAAGGACTCCGGCTGTAGCCATTTTCGTGCCAGGTGGATGAGGTCAAACATCTGTGATCTTGGGGGCCTCTCATCTCGGAAGGACCAGCTGTTGACCCGCTGGGCTCGAACGGCCAAGTTGACCCCGAGATGTGCCAAGATTTCCTGCTTGACCTTTTCATACTCTCCTGCATCCACGGACTCCAAATCGTAATAGGCCTTCTGCGATTCCCCGGTAAGTAAGGGAGCGATTAATCCTGCCCACTGGGTTTTGGGCCAGCCTTCCCTCTCAGCGGGTTCTCTCAAACGTAACCAGAAAGGCCTCTGGGTCATCATCAGCAGTCATCTTGGACAGGAAGCGACCAACATGGATGGCTGAGGAGCGGTCTCTAACTGTTTCTGTTTTCACAGCAGACTCCTGTGCAAGTATCTGCACCACCTCAACCAGCACCTTTCTGTCTGCTTCTGCAGAACTTGCCAGTTTTTCAAACATCAACTGGGTTTGATTTTGTACAGCACCAATCTGTTGTTGAATCAAAGAGTTTGTTTGCTGTTGTGAAGTGTTTGCTTGCTTTGTTTGTTCTTGTACAACACCAATCTGTTGTTTAAACAAAGAGTTCGCTTGCAGCTGTGCAGCGTTGGATAACACCAACTGTTTGAGGATTTCCTCCATGTTTAGTCACTCCAGGTACTGGCCCTTTAAGTAGTAACTTACTACCACTGCCCGCATTCTCCACCATATGTAAGCTGGGGAACAGGTAGCAGGTGCAAAGCTCCCTGGGATAAGCAGTCTTTCAGGCACAGATACCAAATTCAGTGAGGTAGTGACAAACAGTGCGGTGTTTATTGGTGCTATATACAAGTCTATATACAGGTGCTGTACAGTGCTTTAAGGAAAAACAACCAGAAGAAATAATAGCAAAACAAAAGCCTAGCCGTGTCCCGGCACTTACTATATACAAAGCAGGCCCTATCGCTTGTCAGCTTCCACATACACAATCTGACAGTGTTACTAACCTTCTGCTCTCCTAGACAAACGTTGTCTGAGTTCCCAGGCTGAGAGAGAGCACTGCTGTCTGTCTCAGGTGAGTTTAAATTGGCCTGGTGAAGAGGACCAAGATCCGAACTGGATCATGAATCAGAGATCCCTAAAGGTATACGAGAGATGCCTGGGTGATGTATAAACCCCGAACAGGACTTTTCCTGTCTCTCTCTGGGACGCTCTGCTACAATACACACACACACACACACACACATTATATATATATATATATATATATACACACATACACACACACACACACACACACACATATATATATATATATATATATATATATATAAACACACACACACATATATATATATATATATATATATATACACACACACACATATATATATATATATATATATATATATATATATATATATACATATGTGTGTGTGTGTGTGTGTACAGTGGGGATCGAAAGTTTGGGCACCCCAGGTAAAAATTTGTATTAATGTGCATAAAGAAGCCAAGGAAAGATGGAAAAATCTCCAAAAGGCATCAAATTACAGATTAGACATTCTTATAATATGTCAACAAAAGTTAGATTTTATTTCCATCATTTACACTTTCAAAATAACATAAAACCAAAGAATGGCGTCTGCAAAAGTTTGGGCACTCTGCAGAGTTAATATCTTGTACTGCCCCCTTTGGCAAGTATCACAGCTTGTAAATGCTTTTTGTAGCCAGCCAAGAGTCTTTCAATTCTTGTTTGAGGTATCTTTGCCCATTCTTCCTTACAAAAGTCTTCCAGTTCTTTGAGATTTCTGGGCTGTCTGTCACGCACTGCTCTTTTAAGGTCTATCCATAGATTTTCAATTATGTTGAGGTCAGGAGATTGTGAAGGCCATGGCAAAACCTTCAGTTTACTCCTCTTGATGTAATCCCCTGTGGATTTCGGGGTGTGTTTAGGATCATTATCCATTTGTAGAAGCCATCCTCTCTTTAACTTCAGCTTTTTCACAGATGGCATCAAGTTACCATCCAAAATTTGCTGAAATTTTATTGAATCCATTTTTCCTTCTACTCGTGAGATGTTCCCTGTGCCAATGGCTGCAATACAATCCCAAAGCATGATTGATCCACCCCCATGCTTAAAAGTTGGACAGAGGTTCTTTTCATTAAATTCTGTGCCCCTTCTTTTCCAAACGTACCTTTGCTCATTCTGGCCAAAAAGTTCAATTTTAACCTCATCGGTCCACAGAACTTGTTTCCAAAATGCATCAGGCTTGTCTATATGTTCATTTGCAAAGTTCAAACGCTGATTTTTGTGGTGAGGACGTAGAAGAGGTTTTCTTCTTGATGACTCTTCCATGAAGACCATATTTGTACAAGTATCTTTTTATAGTGGAATAGTGTACCACACCTTAATGGGGACGGTACAGCTCTTTTGGGGAGAAAGATGGCCACCAAGTTGGAGGAGCTTTTAAACTAGGAGACGGGGGGGAGGGCTCAGAAGTAGAGTCAGTCAGGAGGGAGCAGAGGACTGAAGGCAGCTGTAGGGTCAGCAGCGACAGTAGGTCCACAATGGCAATTGGCAGGTCTGTGCGGGAAAATCTCAGACCAAACAGGAATAAACATAACCGCCAATTGCGCTTAACTTCCGTAAAACTAAGAGGGGTATATGCTAATGCCAGGAGCCTAGCTAATAAAATGGATGAGTTGGAAATATTGGTACATGAGGAGGACATAGACCTTGTGGGAATAACAGAGACTTGGTTCGACCCCTCACATGACTGGCTGGCCAATATCCAAGGGTATTCGGTGTACCGGAAGGACAGGGTAGGAAAAAGAGGGGGAGGGGTATGTCTCTATGTCAAGAACAATATAAAGGTGATAGAAAGGAGTGACATTACGGATGGGATGAGCATGGATTTAGAATCCGTGTGGGTAGAACTCCATAGGGAAGGAGAAAAGGGGAAAGTAATTGTGGGGGTTTGCTATAGGCCACCTAACCAAGGGGAGGAGGTAGAGCTGGAATTCTTAGCACTAATGAGTAAAGTGGCAAAATTGGGATCAGTCGTCATATTGGGGGACTTCAATTATCCCGACATTGATTGGGACGAGGGGACTGCACACTCACAGAAGGCCCGCCTATTCACGGAAACCTTACTGGATAATTACATGTCACAGTTGGTGGATTCTCCGACTAGAGAAAATGCAGTCCTGGATCTATTGATCACTAATGACCCAGACCTAATCTCGCAGGTAGGAGTCCAGGACAATCTGGGCTCTAGCGATCACAGGATGATCACATTTAGTATAAATAACAATATAACAAGGCAAGTGGGGAACATAAGAACCCTAAACTTCAGAAGGGCAAACTTTCCAAAATTGTACTCATTGATGGAAAGGGTAAACTGGGACAAAACCCTGGGATCCCTGACCACAGAGGAAAAATGGGAATGCTTTAGGAACATATTAGGCAAAGGCATCTTGCAGTGCATTCCTATGGGAAATAAATTTAGAAGAGACAAAGCCAAACCTGGCTGGCTAAACCGTAGCGTCAAAAAACTTATTAGGGGAAAAAAATTGGCCTTCAAGAAGTATAAATCAGAGGGCACAGTATCGACTTTCGAGCAATACAAGGAGGCAAATAAGAAAAGTAAACAAGAAATCAAGATGGCTAAAATCAACTTTGAGAGACAAATAGCAGAGGATAGTAAAAAAAACCCAAAGAAATTCTTTAAATATATCAACAGCAAAAAAACTAGGGCAGAGCATATTGCACACATAATTAACAATGATGGGAGGATGGTTACAGAGGACACTGAAAAAGCAACCGTGCTAAATGCTTTTTTCTCGTCAGTCTTTACACAGGAAACGGAGGGGACCATGACTGTTTGGTTAGTAGTAATACACAGGACTTGCCACTATGGATAACAGAGGGTGAAATCAGGGAAAGGCTGGATAAACTCAACACAAACAAATCACCAGGCCCGGATGGCGTACATCCGAGAGTACTCAAGGAACTCAGTAAGGTTATATCCAGACCACTGTTCCTGATCTTTGCTGACAGTATTAGGACAGGAGATGTACCAGGGGATTGGAAGAAAGCTAACGTGATTCCGATATTCAAAAAGGGCCAGAGGCATATCCCGGGAAATTATAGGCCTGTCAGTTTGACATCAATAGTATGTAAACCTCTGGAGGGGATGATAAGGGACTATATCGTAGAGTTTGCTCAAGACAACAACATCATCAGCAGTAATCAGCACGGGTTTACAAATGGGCGTTCTTGTCAAACCAATCTATTAACATTTTACGAGGAGGTGAGCTGTGAGCTAGATAGGGGGAGACCAGTGGATGTGGTGTACTTGGATTTCGCTAAGGCGTTTGCTACAGTTCCCCACAAGCGCTTAATTTATAAAATAAGATCTGCAGGTATCGACAGCAGGGTTTGCTCTTGGATACGGAATTGGCTTAAAGGGCGTGTCCAAAGAGTGGTAATAAACAGCGCATACTCAGACTGGTCTGAGGTAGTAAGCGGGGTGCCCCAGGGCTCAGTCCTGGGACCAACCTTGTTCAATTTATTCATAAACAACATTGAGGTCGGGATCAGTAGTTCGATATCAGTTTTTGCAGATGACACAAAATTGGCCAGAGCAATAACTGCACAGCATGAAGCAGATATCCTACAGAATGACCTGGACAAAATTACAGAGTGGGCAACGACATGGCAAATGAGGTTTAACGTGGAGAAGTGTAAGGTTTTGCACTTGGGGACTAAAAACATAAAAGCACAATACACGTTAGGAGGGGAACCCTTGGGGGAATCAAAAATGGAGAAGGATCTGGGAGTCTTGGTTGATGATAGATTAGGCAACAGCATGCAATGTCAAGCGGCAGCTGCCAAAGCCAGCAGAATATTGGCATGCATAAAGAAAGGGATGTATTCCAGAGATAAGACTATAATCCTTCCACTTTATAAAACTCTGGTCCGACCGCATCTGGAGTATTCTGTCCAGTTCTGGTCGCCAGTCCTCAGGAGGGATGTGTTGGAGCTGGAGAGAGTCCAGAGAAGGGCAACTAAACTAATTAGGGGATTGGAGGACCTTGACTATGAAGAGCGTCTACAATCGCTCGATTTATTCTCCCTGGAGAAGAGACGTCTGAGGGGGGACATGATAGCAATTTATAACTATCTTAATGGGGATCCCAGCTTAGAAAAAAAGCTGTTCATTCGAAGGGATTGCATGAGGACTCGAGGGCATACAATGCGATTAGAGGAGAAGCGTTTTAACCTCAGGCAACGTGGGGGGTTCTTTACTGTTAGGGCTACAAGATTGTGGAATTCTCTACCACAAGAGGTGGTTTCTGCGGGTAGTATGGTGGCTTTCAAAAGACTCTTAGACTTACATCTCAAGGATCAGAACATTCAGGGGTATGTGAGATGATTACAGCCACACACACCTACACAGGTTGAACTGGATGGACTATTGTCTTTATTCAACCTCACCTACTATGTAACTATGTAACTCCAGTGTCTGCCAGATCTTTCTGGAGGGATCGTGCAGTCAAACGTGGGTTTTGAATTGTTTTTCTCACAATCCTGCGAGCTGTTCTGTCTGATATTTTTCTTGGTCTTTCAGATCTTGCTTTAACTTCCACTGTTCCTGATGACTGCCATTTCTTAATTACATTCCGAACAGAGGATATTGACATCTGAAAACGCTTTGCTATCTTCTTATAGCCTTCTCCAGCTTTGTGAGCGTCAACTATTTTCAGTTTCAGTTTTCTAGACAACTGCTTAGAAGATCCCATGGTGCTGATTGTTGGGGAAAGGTCAGATGAGTCTGGGCATTTAAAACCTTTGAGATTGACATCACCTGGTCTTCCCAGAAGATGATTGAGAACAATCCATGACACTGGCAGGTCTCAGCCTTGCAAAGGGGCAGTGCATGTTATAAATTCTGCAGGGTGCCCAAACTTTTGCAGATGCCATTTTTTTGTTTTCTGTAATTTTGAAAGTGTCAATGATGGAAATAACATCTAACTTTTATTGACATTTTATAAGAATGTCTAATCTGTAATTTGATGCCTTTTGGAGATTTTTCCATCTTCCCTTGGCTTCTTTATGCACATTCATTTAAAATTCTTACCTGGGGTGCCCAAACTTTCGATTCCCACTGTACATATATAAATATATACATACACACACATATATATATATATATATATATATATATACACACACACACATATATATATATATATACATATACACATATATACACACACACACACAACATATATACATATATATATATATACACACATTTATATATATATATATATATATATATATATATATATATATATATATATATATATACACATACATACATACATAAATATATACAGTGCCTTGCGAAAGTTTTCGCCCCCCTTGAACTTTTCGACCTTTTGCCACATATAAGGCTTCAAACATAAAGGTATGAAACTGTAATTTTTTGTGAAGAATCAACAAGTGGGACACAATCATGAAGTGGAACGAGCCAGCTGTCTCTCTTTGCCAGTCCAGAGAATTGTCCCGCTGTCGTATGTACGGTCAACAGTCCTCTTCCCAGCACATGTACAAGCAAGGCCTGTCAGCATACTTCGAAGAAAGCTCCACTGCCCTTCCCGGCATGGCCGACTGCTATCTTCACAGTATTAACACTGTCGCTATACAGAATACAGTGCCTTGTGAAAGTATTCGGCCCCCTTGAACTTTGCGACCTTTTGCCACATTTCAGGCTTCAAACATACAGATATAAAACTAATTTTTTGTGAAGAATCAACAACAAGTGGGACACAATCATGAAGTGGAACGAAAAATACAAGATTGTGGAATTGTCTACCACAAGAGGTGGTTTCTGCGGGAAGTATGGTGGCTTTCAAAAGACTCTTAGACTTACATCTCAAAGATCAGGACATTAAGGGCTATGTTAGATGATTACAGCCACACACACCTACACAGGTTGAACTGGATGGACTATTGTCTTTATTCAACTTCACCTACTATGTATGAAATTTATTGGATATTTCAAACTTTTTTAACAAATAAAGAACTGAAAAATTGGGCGTGCAAAATTATTCAGCCCCCTTAAGTTAATACTTTGTAGCGCCACCACAGTGATAATACTGTACATTGTACTAATGACACTGACTGTGAAGAGGTTAACATTCAAGGGGTAAACTGTGTGCCTAAAGGCCCGTACACACGTACCGATTGTCGGCCGTAAATATTCGGCCAACGTCCGATCGGCCGATTGTCGGCTTGTTAGTATGATGCGTCCGACAACCGACTGTGACTTTTCGGCCGAACAAAATCTGGTCTGCATGCTATAAAATTTTTGTTGGCCAACACCAGAACGGCCGATTGTTCATCAGTCAGTACAGATTTCGGCCGACAAAAGCCAGATGACCAAGACTGGGCATGCTCAGAGAAGAAAAAACACACGGAAAGTTAACCATCACATGACATCACTTCTGAAGTTGGTTGTTGTTGGCCGACAAAATTCGTGTGCAGTCTTGAGCACTTTACAACCAACACGACAGCACTGGACAAAAGACGGCCAATCATTCGGCCGACAATCGGTGCGTGTGTACAGGGCTTAACAAGTGTAGTGTGCGCTGCTTTTAGTTACTGATCTGTCTGGTTTTTCTTCCGGCTTTTCAAAGTAGTAACAGCCAGATTGCCCTTCTCTTTACAAAGAATTTTGTGCGTTTGTAAAATACAGAAATCTGTGCTGTGATTGGACAGAAGCAATTTGCAGGTTTAAAATCATTGGCTGAAATCTGCTGCCAAACGCATGCTGTGTCCAATCACAGCATGGGTCGGGGGGATGTGCATGCACGCTACTAAACCAGGAAGTGCACTGTGACGTAATGGGTACAGCGCAGTGCCTGGCTGTACTGCCGGCATGCAGTACCTCTACTGCAGTCATGTCCAAAGTCCGGCCCGCGGGCAGTTGCGGCCCGTCCTTTACTTCCATACGGCCCCCAGAGACACGGCTGATCAATGTCTCTCTCTGTGTCTGAGCCATCGCACATCCCTGCCCCGATGCCGATGCGATGGGGCGGGGGGCGGAGCGGAACTCGGCGGGACTCGGGAGCAGCCGAGCTGCCGAGGGAGGCCCCGCCCCCCGCTCTGCTCTATGTGCCTGGCGCCGCCCACGACGCGGGAATGTAGAAGGAATTTGAAATCTGCATTCCTTCTCTCACCACACAGCCACCTGTAGAAGCCCCATGTGGAGCTGACCGAGGAGGTCTACTGCTTGTCTTATTAAGTGCGATTTTATTCATAAAGCCCTGATGCTTTTTTTTCCATATATATGTATATATATATATATATATATATATAAAAATGTGTGTGTATATTATATATATATATATATATATATATATGTATATATATATATATATATATATAATGTAAAAAAAAAAAAAAGTCTAGGAAGCAGTGCCGAGAGGTAGAAGGGGGCGGGTGGCGCCGGGATTTCCGAAGACAGCGCGTCCTTCCTTCTCCTCTGCCCCGCCCGCCTCCTACCTCTCGGCGCCGCTTCCTGGACTTTTTTAAACGTGATTTGGATAGTGTCAATGGCGTTGGCGAGGCTGCAATTATGGGCACTGCGCTGGCGAGGCTGCATATATGGGCACTGCGCTGGCGAGGCTGCATTTATGGGCACTGCGCTGGCGAGGCTGCATTTATGGGCACTGCGCTGGCGAGGCTGCAATTATGGGCACTGCGCTGGCGAGGCTGCAATTATGGGCACTGCACTGGTGAGGCTGCATGTATGGGCACTGCGCTGGCGAGTAGGAGTGTTGAATTTAATCGCAGAATCAATGCATCGCGATTCGACCACCCGCGATTCTGCATCAATGCTGCGACCGGCTTTAATTGATGTTCTAATGACGTTATGAAGCGCCGCCCCCTGCCTCTCCGCACAGCGATGGCTCTTTAAAATTCGTAGCCGCGCCCTCTTTTCCCGCCTCCCGCTGATGTCCTCAGTCGCCCGGCGTCGCTGCAAGAGAAGACACGAGGAGCAAGTGTCCCTGACTGTTGGAGAGGAGAGAATGAGATGGACTACGGTGTGCAATGTTCACGTTTACACTTTACACATGCCTGATCCCTCCAGTAAGCTGACACTGCACTCCGCTTATCACATGCAGTGAGACACTTTCCGATCAGCAGCTGCACAGATTGGGAAATGTCTCACTGCCTGCGATTACCGGAGTGCAGTGTCGGCTTCCTGGCGGGATTGGGCACGTGAGGACTGTCATCCCTACTCTCGGACACTCAGTCTGCTGCGGGAGATTTGAGTGTCAGAGCAAACATCCCCCGCTCCCACATGCGCACTGGTCCTCCTCCTCCTCCTCCAGCGAGTGTCTGTCCTGACTCCTGACCGTCCTCCAGCAAGTGTCCATGTCCATCCTCCTCACACAAGCCTCTGTGGGCAGAGGGAGACCCCCGAGTGAGCGTCCCGGACCCAAACTCCCAGTCCTCCTTGGCTCAGGCGTCTGCAATCTGCAGTGACTGTCATCATCAGTGATCAGGTACTAGTCTAAGTCTTCAAATACTATTACAAATGTTGTTGACATGACACTGCCAGGGGGCGCTGCAGAGCCAGTTGAGGGGGCGGACAGGGGGAGCACACTGAGGGAGAGCCGGACTATCCGTTTAGGTCACAGCACCGGAGATTCTCCAAGCCTGATATCCCTGAGGAGACCCCTATCCAATGCCATGTATATAATATATATCACATTCACATCCCTGAGGAGACCTCCATACACCAGTGTATGGGGGTCTCTTCAGGGATATGATACATACATGGCGGTGTATGGGGGGGTCTCCTCAGGGATGTGATATATACATGGTGGTGTATGGAGTTCTCCTCAGGGATGTGATATATACATGGTGGTGTAACACCACCATGTATATATCACATCCCTGCAGAGACCCCCATACACCGCCATGTATATATCACATCCTGGATATCCCTGAGGAGACCCCCATACACCGCCATGTATATATCACATCCTGGATATCCTGAGGAGACCCCCATACACTGCCATGTATATATCACATCCCGGATATCCCTGAGGAGACCCCCACGTATTTATCACAACCCCGAGGACACCTCTATACACCACCATGTATTTATCACATCCCTGAGAAGACCTCCTATATGTTTGCAGTGCACTATGGGCTGGGCAGTAATCGTGATGCATCGCAGAATCGAATCGCTGCCCTAATAATCATAATCGACTTGAATCGTGAGGTTAAGTGAAGATGCGCAGCCCTACTGGCGAGGCTGCATGTATGGGCACTGCGATGGCAAGGCTGCATGTTTGGACACTGCGCTGGTGAGGCTGCATTCGTGGGCACTGGTGAGACTCCATTTGATTAAAAAAAAATTTTCTGAGTTCAAAGCTGTTTATTTTAAATTTCAGCTTTTTTCTTGAAATTTCTCTCCTAAAATGTAAGTGCGTGTTATACGCCGATAAATACGGTGTATGTGTATATATATATATATATATATATATATGTGTGTGTGTGTGTGTGTGTGTGTGTGTGTGTGTATATATATATATATATATACATATACACACACACACACACACACACACACACACCTATATATATTTTATTCCTATATAGACACCTTCATGTGCTGGCTGGGTGACCTTATTAAACGGGAGACACAACTGGTCCTTAACATACAGGGGATTGCCATTCACAAAGCTGTGAGCAGGTGGAAAGCTGAGGATCATCTTCTGCTCTTCCGTTCAATCTTTCTATTTGGTGGAGTTAGGCCCCTTTCACACGGCCAATCCGATCCAATCCGGTCCGCCTGTCAGTTTTTCAGGCGGACCGGAT
The DNA here is from genome assembly GCF_965119305.1 of Pelophylax lessonae. NCBI lineage: Eukaryota > Metazoa > Chordata > Amphibia > Anura > Ranidae > Pelophylax > Pelophylax lessonae. Next base: position 68,116,665 of record NC_138780.1, read on the forward strand.
CGGATGCTCCATGCATCCCTATGGGGCAGCGGGTGTCAGCAGAAACATCTCTCCGCTGACCCCCGCTGCTATCCGATCTGATCATGTCCGTGAAATCCAGACGCATTTTTTTGCAGACCCTATTTTCCATCCGTCTGGAGCAGTGTTTCTCAACCTTTTTTTAGTCAAGGCACCCTTTAAAAATTATGGACAGTCTCGAGGCGCCCCATTCTAAAATGTAAATGCTGTTCCAAATAGGACACCCAACATTAGAGGTGATTTATTCTTACAAAGCAAACACACTTTTGGAAACTGGTTATGACTAGTATGCCAATGTTTCTCTTCTCCCTCAGTTTTTCTCCATCGCTCAGCTAATGTGACTCCAACACTGATGGAGAGGGGCAAGGGAAGGTCAAACAAGGATGCTATAAAGCCGGCTGACATGCTTTTTCTCAAATGAGGACGCTGTTGATTGTTAAGACGCCGGCAGCTATAAGGTTGTTTTGGTGCACATGAAAACCTGTGACTTAGTGCAACTAAAAAGCAGCCTTCATCCACACGCCAGCTTGTATACAATTTTTTGGCAGATTTTAGGCATTTTGCCAAGGCACCCCTGAAGAAACCTCAAGGCACACCAGGGTGCCTGGGCACCCTCGTTGAAAAAGGCTGGTGTGGAGGATTAGATTGCATGGGATTGGATGAGAAAGGATAGGCAGTCCGTTCTCATCCAATTCCCCCATAGAGGACTGCGGGGATCTGACAGCTCCATCTCTGCACAAAGCTGAGCAGAACGGACTCGGTCGGGCGGTGCGCCCGTGTAAAAGGGGCCTAAAGTGGTGTATGACCTGCTGGTAATACAGGGGTCTTACAGTTTGTCACCTGAAGTGGATCCGGTTTTCTGATACCCTCCCTCTTTCATTGGACCCTACCTGTTTCTAGGGACTTTTGGGCCTTACTGCTATATTCATTTGATGTGTGATAGACCTTTTTTTTTTTTTGCGCTGCACTTTATTTTTTAATTTTTATATCTTTTCTAGTAATGTTCCTAGCTTAGTGTTCAGCTTGCAATTCTTATATATTTGATCACTTTGTATGCGCTGATTGTTTATTTGCCTTTATTACAGCCCCCTGTATGGTGTTGAATCCACTGTGAGGGAGCAATTCTGTATGCACAGCGAGACAAGACCTTGATTTCCCTTGTAATTCGTCTTTGTTGCAACATAGAAGTGTCACTTCTCCCTGTGCTACGTCTTCATCGCGCACATCCATTAGTGCTCGGGCAAACACACTTAGGCTAGGTTTCCACTAGTGCGGCTACGAAGTCGTGCTACTTCTAGCACGACTTCGTAGCAAAAGTAAACTGCGGCTTCAGTGAGACTTATCCCTCATATATAGAGGGAAGTCGCACTGAAGACGGCTCAAAAGTAGTGCACAATCTACTTTTGAAGTCGCCGCAACTGAAGCCGCGGCAGTGGAAACGGGCCCCATTGAAAACAATGGCTTTTGTGAACACACTTAGACCAAAACCTCTGGCACTGCGCTCATAATCCCTTCCCCTTCTGGCCAATTTCTAAAATGGCGACTGTAAATAAGAGAAGAAAAGTTGACAGTGAGGACCGACGTTTCCAAGATAGGTGGAAAGTAGAATATTTCTTCACTGAAATACGGAATCACTGCGTTTGTCTGATATGCCAAGAGACTGTGGCTGTTTATAAGGAATTTAATGTCAAGAGACACTACCAGTCGAGACATAGCACATATGACAAGCTAACAGGGCGTGACTGCACTGAAAAGTGTAAGCAACTTAAAGCTGTTTTAATATCGCAACAGCGATTTTTCACAAGAGCCCGTGAGTCAAATGAAAATGCCACAATGGCGAGCTATGAGGTGGCAACGTTAATTGCTAAAAATGGCAAATCTTTTCTTGAGGGTGCATTTTTTTAAAGAATGCATTATGAAAATGGTTGAGAATATCTGTCCTGAGAAGAAGCAAGAGTTTGCCAACATTTGCCTGGCTCGTAACACTGTAGCACGGAGAATTGAAGATATTTCATCAGATATTAAGAGACAGTTGACGTACAAAGGAGTGGATTTTGACTTCTTTTCAATAGCCTGTGATGAAAGCACGGACCTATCTGACACAGCTCAGTTGCTGATTTTCATGAGAGGGGTAGACGATGAAATTAATGTGACTGAAGAGCTACTTGACCTCCAGAGCCTTACGGGCCAAACAAGAGGAACAGATTTATTTGTTTCTGTTAGTTCTGCCATAGATGACATGAAACTGCCTTGGAACAAAGTTACTGGGATTACGACTGATGGGGCACCTGCCATGGCTGGTGAACGAAGTGGATTATCAACCCTAATTTGTAACAAAGTGATGGAAGAAGGAGGCAAAACTATTAAACTCCATTGTATCATTCATCAACAAGTTCCCTGTGCTAAACATCTCAAATATGATCATGTTATGAAACCGGTGCTAAAGACTATTTACATAGTCGATTTACATAGTTGGTGAGGTTGAATAAAGACAAAAGTCCATCCAGTTCAACCTGTGTAGATGTGTGTGGCTGTAATCATCTTGCATACCCCTGAATGTTCTGATCCTTGAGATGTACGTCTAAGAGTCTTTTGAAAGCCACCATACTACCCGCAGAAACCACCTCATGTGGTAGAGAATTCCACAATCTTGTAGCCCTAACAGTAAAGAACCCCCCACGTTGCCTGAGGTTAAAACGCTTCTCCGTTAATCGCATTGTATGCCCCCGAGTTCTCATGCAATCCCTTCGACTGAACAGCTTTTTTTCTAAGCCTAGATCCCCATTTAGATATTTAAAAATTGCTATCATGTCCCCCCCTCAGGCGTCTCTTCTCCAGGGAGAATAAATCAAGCGATTGCAGACGCTCCTCATAATCAAGGTCCTCCAATCCCCTAATTAGTTTAGTTGCCCTTCTCTGGACTCTCTCCAGCTCCAACACATCCCTTCTGAGGACTGGTGACCAGAACTGGACCGAATACTCCAGATGAGGTCGGACCAGAGTTTTATAAAGTGGAAGGATTATAGTTTTATCTCTGGAATACATCCCTTTCTTTATGCATGCTAATATTCTGCTAGCCTTGGCAGCTGCCGCTTGACATTGCATGCTGTTGCCTAGTCTATCATCAACCAAGACTCCCAGATCCTTCTCCATTTTTGATTCTCCCAAGGGTTCCCCTCCTAACGTGTATTGTGCTTTTATGTTTCTAGTCCCCAAGTGTAAAACCTTACATTTCTCCACGTTAAACCTCATTTGCCATGTCTTTGCCCACTCCGTTATTTTGTCCAGGTCATTCTGTAGGATATCTGCTTCATGCTGTGCTGTTATTGTCCTGCCTAATTTTGTGTCATCTGCAAAAACTGATATTGAACTACTGATCCCGTCCTCAATGCTGTTTATGAATAAATTGAACAAGGTTGGTCCTAGGACTGAGCCTTGGGGGACCCCGCTTACTACCTCAGACCAGTCTGAGTATGTGCTGTTTATTACCACCCTTTGGATACGCCCTTTTAGCCAGTTCCGTATCCAAGAGCAAACCCTGCTGTCGATACCTGCAGACCTTATTTTATAAATTAAGCGCTTATGGGGAACTGTATCAAACGCCTTAGCAAAATCTAGGTACACCACATCCACTGGTCTGCCCCTATCTAGCTCACGCTCACCTCCTCGTAGAATGTTAAGAGATTGGTTTGACAAGAACGCCCATTTGTAAACCCGTGCTGGTTACTACTGATGATGCTGTTGTTCTTAGCAAACTCTATGATATAGTCCCCTCCAGAAGTTTACATACTACTGATGTCAGACTGACAGGCCTATAGTTTCCCGGTATATGCCTCTGACCCTTTTTGAATATCGGAATCACGTTGGCTTTCCTCCACTCCCCTGGTACATCTCCTGTCCTAATACTGTCCGCAAAGATCAGGAACAGTGGTCTGGATATAACCTTACTGAGTTCCTTGAGTGCTCTCGGATGTACGCCATCCGGGCCTGGTGATTTGTTTGTGTTGAGTTTATCCAGCCTTTCCCTGATTTCCCCCTCTGTTAGCCATAGTGGCAAGTCCTGTGTATTACTACTAACTATACAGTCATGGTCAGTGTACCCCTCCGATTCCTGTGTAAAGACTGATGAGAAAAAAGCATTCAGTACGGTTGCTTTTTCAGTGTCCTCTGTAACCATCCTCCCATCATTGTTAATTATGTGTGCAATATGCTCTGCCCTAGTTTTTTTGCTGTTGATATACTTAAAGAATTTCTTTGGGTTTTTTTTGCTATCCTCCGCTATTTGTCTCTCAAAGTCTATTTTAGCCATCTTGATTTTGTGTTTACACTTCCTATTTGCCTCCTTGTATTGGTCGAAAGCCAATACTGTGCCCTCTGATTTATATTTCCTGAAGGCCAATTTTTTTCCCCTAATAAGTTTTTTAACGCTCCGGTTTAGCCAGCCAGGTTTGGCTTTGTCCCTTCTAAATTTATTTCCCATAGGAATGCACTGCAAGATGCCTTTGCTTAATATGTTCCTAAAGCATTCCCATTTTTCCTCTGTGGTCAGTGATCCCAGGGTTTGGTCCCAGTTTACCCTTTCCATCAACAAATACAATTTTGGAAAGTTTGCCCTTCTGAAGTTAAGGGTTCTTATGTTCCCCACTTGCCTTGCTATATTGTTATTTACGCTAAATGTGATCATCCTGTGATCGCTAGAGCCCAGGTTGTCCTGGACTCCTACCTCCGAGATTAGGTCTGGGTCATTAGTGATCAATAGATCCAGGATTGTGTTTTCTCTGGTAGGGGAATCCACCAACTGTGACATGTAATTATCCTGTAAGGTTTCCGTGAATTGACGGCCCTTATGTGAGTGTGTAGTCCCCTCTCCCCAGTCAATGTCGGGATAATTGAAGTCCCCCAATATGATGACTGATCCTAGCTTTGCCACTTTACCCAAAAGTGCTAAAAATTCCAGCTCTACCTCCTCCCCTTGTTTAGGTGGCCTATAGCAAACCCCCACAATTACTTTTCCCTTTTCTCCTTCCCTATGGAGTTCTACCCACACGGATTCTAACTCCATACTCATCCCTTCCGTAATGTCACTCCTCTCTATCACCCTTACATTATTCTTGACGTAGAGACATACCCCTCTCCCTCATTTTCCTACCCTGTCCTTCCGGTACACTGAATACCCTTGGATATTTGCCAGCCAGTCATGTGAGGGGTCGAACCAAGTCTCCGTTATTCCCACTAGGTCTATGTCCTCCTCATGTACTAACATTTCCAACTCATCCATTTTATTAGCTAGGCTCCTGGCATTAGCATATACCCCTCTTAGTTTTACGGAAGTTAAACGTGATTGGTTATGTTTATTCCTGTTTGGTCTGCGGTTCTCCCGCACAGACCTACCAATAGACGTTGTGGACCTACTGTCGCTGCTGACCCTACAGCTGCCTTCAGTCCTTTGCTCCCTCCTAACTGACTCTACTTCTGAGCCCTCCCCCCGTCTCCTAGTTTAAAAGCTCCTCCAACTTGGTGGCCATCTTTCTCCCCAAAAGAGCTGTACCGCCCCCATTAAGGTGCAGCCCATCCTTACTAAAGAGCCGGTAGCCGACTGAGAAGTCAGCCCAGTTCTCCAGGAACCCAAACCCCTCCTTCCTACACCAGTTCCTCAGCCACTTGTTAAGTTCCCTAATCTCCTTCTGCCTCTCCTGTGTGGCTCGAGGTACAGGCAGTATTTCAGAGAAAACCACCTTGGAGGTCCTTTTCCTCAATCTATTACCTAAGTCCCTGAAATCGTTCTTAAGGATCCTCCACCTACCTTTAACTTTGTCATTAGTGCCCACATGCACCATGACCGCTGGGTCATCCCCAGCCCCGCACAACAATCTGTCTGCCAGATCTGCGATATGCCGAACGCGGGCGCCCAGTAAACAACATACTGTTCGGTTCACGAGATCTTTTTTACAGATTGCCCTCTCTGTCCTCTTGATAATTGAGTCCCCCACTACCACAACCTTTCTAACCTTTCCTGAGTTACGGCCCCCCTTCTTCCTGGAGCCAGCCCCCCCCTGGCAGCTGGGGGAGGGCGCATGCTCCAGCACTGCCACCCCTGAGTTGATATCCCCCTCAACCTGCAACTCGGCAAACATGTTGGGGTCTATCAACTCAGGACTGGCCTCCCTGACACTCCTCCCCCTAACATTCCTAACAGTCACCCAGCTGCGTACCTCTGCTGCTTGCGTCTCCTCCATTCCTCCCTCCTCTATGCTGACCCCTGCCAGCGCCTGATGGGTAAAGTCCAAGCTCCTTTCCAGGTTGTAGATGCCACGCAGTCTTGTCACTGTGTTCTTTAGATCCACGATGTGGGCTTCCAGAGCAACCAGTTGCTCACATCTCGCACAGCAGTATTCGTCCTCGATTGGATCATCAAGGAACGCATACATGCCGCAAGAAGTGCACTGAGTGGCACCCCCAATCCTGTCGGACATTATTACCCACTACTCTATGGGGATAATGTTAACGACCTGCTCTTCCTTACCTACCCTACCTCTAACTTCCCTGGTACTAAACCTGGGGTACTCACCAGTCTCTAATAAACTAACCAGTCGCTAATTTTATTCGCTCAAGCCCTGTGCCACCGCCAGTTTAAACAGTTTCTTCTGGACATCCAAGCTGAATACGAAGATTTTTTATGTCACCACGATGTAAGATGGCTCAGTCGGGGGTCTGCACTGCAGCATTTCTACTCTCTCAGGAAGGAAATTGGAGAGTTCTTGGAAACAAAGGGACAACCGATGCAAGAACTATCTGATCCTATTTGGCTGGCTGATTTGGGGTTTCTAGTTGACACAACAAAGCATCTGAATGTACTGAACACAAGTCTTCAGGGGAAAGATGCAGCGGTGAACCAGCTATATTCACACCTCAAAGCCTTTGGAACAAAGCTGCAACTTTTCTAAGGCAATTGTCAAAAAACACAGTCCATTACCATAAATTTTTCAGCGTTGCAGGAAATAATGAACAGTTTTCCACAGGACAATATCAGTGCGCAAACGAGCAGATATGCAGCAGATATCACATCTCTGGCTGGGGAGTTTAATAGGCGCTTTCAGGATTTTGAAGCTATTGAAAAGGAGATCAGCCTTTTCTCCTCTCCATTCTCTGTTGACCCCAATGATGCTCCAGATAAGCTGCAGCTCGAGCTCATTGAGTTGCATTGCGACAGCGAGTTACGCAGTCGTCACCAACAGCTCTCTCTTGTGAACTTTTACCGCCAACTGGATAAGAGCCGGTTTCCAGAGATTCGAACATTTGCTAAGAAAATGCTGAGCTTGTTTGGTTCAACATATTTGTGTGAGAAGACATTCTCTGCTATGAACTTTAACAAGAACCACGTGAGGACAAAACTAAGTGACTCTCACCTGCGTGACATTTTGCGTATCAAAACCACTGCCTTTGAAACAGACCTAGCCTATGTGCTGCAGTCCAGATCTAAGTTTCACCCTTCACATTAGTGCAGGCCATTTTTTTTTTCAATAGAGATGAATACACGATTAAAAAAAAAAATCTCAGTTAATGTTAGTTGTGTTCCTGACATATATTTCAGCATCCTGTGTTTTTTTTTTTTACATCTGGCCTTCAGATATGAAAGGCAGAGTGATTTTACTACTGTTTAGAATTGTCATTCAATTCATTTGCAATAAAGTTTGCATAAAATAGTTAATTTGTACTTAATTTGAAATGTCAAGCAAAATGGTCGGCCCTCACGCATGTTCACTTTATCAAGTCTGGCCCTCTTTGAAAAAAGTTTGGACACCACTGCTCTACTGTGAGCGGGTCAGCAAGCAGTTAACGACGGCACAGCATAAGCTATTTGTTGAACATGGGGCTCAACTTGATGGTCTTTTTGAACAAGGGATAAATGAGTCACTCCTCTGATTGTGTAGATGTATGTGCAAGTATCAAAAAAAAAAGCAGCAGCTAAGAAAAGATTAGTACACGTGAAAAAATCGCCTAGAGTTTCAATGGTGGCCCAAAATGATAATACAAAATATTTGTATGTGTTGCTCTATATTGAATATATATTTACCTACATTTTCAATATGACTTTTTAGTCTTAACCATAATAAATAAAACATACAAGCCAGTATACATGTTAAACAGTGATTTTAAACCTTTATTTACAAAATATTGTTGAATAAAAATGAGGTTTCAATGTTATCCACTGCTTAAACAATGTAAGACAATTTATTTCTCATTTTAATTCATTAACACAATGCTCTGGCAATAAATATCATTTACAGAAAACATGCATACAGTATCTCCCAAAAGTGAGTACACCCCTCACATTTTTTAAAAAATTTTTTTATATCTTTTCATGTGACAACACTGAAGAAATGACACTTTGCTGCAATGTAAAGTAGTGAGTGTACAGCTTGTATAACAGTGTAAATTTGCTGTCCCCTCAAAATAACTCACACAGCCATTAAAGTGCTGGCAACAAAAGTAAATACAACCTCAAGTGAAATTTGGACATTTTCATGCGACTCGTTAGTGTTACAAGGTCTCAGGTGTGAATGGGGAGCAAGTGTGTTTAATTTGGTGTTATCGCTCTCACACTGGTAGCTGGAAGTTCAACATTAAAAAAAGAATTGTTGCGGAAGGCGGTGGAACGCAAGGTCTCCAACATCCACCAGCTCCATGTCGTCATCATGGAGGAGTGGAGGAGGATTCCAGTGGCAACCTGTGAAGCTCTGGTGAACGCCATACTCAAGAGGGTTAAGGCAGTGCTGGAAAATAATGGTAGCCACATAAAATATTGACACTTTGGGCCCAATTTGAACATTTTTACTTAGGGGTGTACTCACTTTTGTTGCCAGCGGTTTAGACAATAATGGTGTGTTGATTTATTTTGAGGGGACAGCAAATTTACACTGTTATACAAGCTGTACACTCACTACTTTACATTGCAGCAAAGTGTCATTTCTTCAGTGTTTTTACATGAAAAGATATAATAAAATATTTACAAAAATGTCAGGGGTGTACTCACTTTTGTGAGATACTGTACATTTAAAACAGTTACATAAATATAGTCAAAGTAAATGCTAACAAGTTTTAAAATGGCAAATATTTACAACAGGTATGAATACATATATATACACACACACAGAGACACACGCACACACAAGAGAAACAGCTTGTGAACCCTTAGGCCCGTTTACATATTGCGTAGCGGTAATGAGGGTTCCCGGTCGCAATTTTTGTTGTGCAATTTCCACGCAATTCAATGTGTCACACATAGGGCAGTCCATTCGTTTTAATAGGCTGCCCTATGTGCATTGTCACCCCACAAGAAGCTTTTATTTTTTTGGCAAAAAGCTAAGGGCAATTTTTAAACATGCATTTTGCTGCGAGACTGCTGTTGCATGACAATTAAGGCAGAACCACACAGCATTTGGGGTGTCCCAAACGCACGTTTAATGTTTTGTAACTGTGAGCAGAATCACTGCAATTCTACCAGTGATTCCAAATCGCATAATGTAAAGGGTCCTTAGAAATTATTTGCATTTATGAATAAATGTGATCTGATCTTCAGATATGTTCTAACAGATGGTAAAATGAGCCCAACGCATATATAGTCCTTATTGCTGTTCAGAGGAAAAAAAAAAAAAAAAAGTTGCATAGTAGTGTCCCTCAAATCCCAAACTGCCGCATTAAGACTGTAATTAAGCCCCCTGAGATGGACAAGTTGCAATCCTTTTGGGTCTGTGCAAGAGTGCCTTCTTGCAAGACCCCTTGCATTATCAGGATCATATCATCACTCAGAATAATGACACTACAGCTCTCCCCACACAAGCTTTCTTAAGGCCACCGAACAAAGCTTTAAGAGCAGATGCAACAAAAGTTGAGCATTTTGGTAAAGTACACAAATTTACTTGTGGAACAAGTAAAAACATTAAACACCAACCCCAATGATAAACAAAAAAAAAAATCAATTAGCGACCAGTGAATTCCAAGCTTTATCAAGAAATTAGACAGTAGCATTTGTAATCTAAAACTAAATAGAAAAAAAAACAACTAGAATGTAAGCCAGTACAGCTCATCAATGACAAAATTTCATATTTTGGACTGACCTGGCCTCAACCCCCATCTGTTCAAAAGCAAGACGTCCCAAAAATATAAATGTTTTGTATACATGAATAACCCAAAAACAAACAAAAACTACTACCAATGGCTTAACAGGTGCAATCAGCAGCTAGAGAAAATGTTTATTTTCAGCAACTGTCAATACTGGCAGTTAGAGCCGGTTCACACTGGGGCGACCTGGGCGCCTGACAGGTCGCCTGCCATAGAGTAGCTGTGGACCCGTTCTAATAGGAGCGACACAATTCGCTCCGACTTAGAAAAAGGGTCCGGCGCTTCTTTGGGGCGACCCGGAGCGACCTGCATTGATTTCAATGATATGAAGTCCGTGCCGGCCGCTCCGAGGTCGACCCGGCAAGTCTGATCGCTCTAATGTGAACCGGCTCTCACTTTACCTTTATTGCTTTAAAAAGACAATAAAAGAGAATTGTAAAAATGTAAAATACATGCATTGTTTACCAAACAAAATACTTTCCTATTATGCAACTTCATGCAAAAATATAGATAAGGGTTAACAAACCATATTACAACTGACAGTTTGCATTTTCACAAGTCCACAATGGCATTCTATATATTTCAGTAAGGTTTTCTTTAAATGTAGAACTGGAAAATACAAATAAAGAAGGAACAACGCTGGCCAACTGATTTACTGTTGCTCTATCAAACAATTTGCAATCTAACTATACTTACACAATGTAGCTCAATTTTAGACACACTTAAAACAGAATTACATCCTTTATAAGTTGTTCAAGATTTTCTATCGTCTCAAAATTTTGGATGCATAAGAGAGTCAGTGTTGCTGGCTCCATTTCTTAGTTTTAATTTAGCAATGATTTGGGATTTAAACAAGAACATGTTCATGGATGCTTTCCACTGCTCTCTTCAGAAGCCACAGACCCACAGGAACCTTGGAAATAGCTGCAGCTACTCTGCTGTATCTGCAAAGGAAAACATATGACACTAAAGTACCAATGCGGTGGGAGCAAGCAGAACATAACAGTTTAAGGAGCACTCAGGTATGGTTTAACCAGTTACTGACCGCCTACCGCCGATTCACTGCGGCAGGCAGCCTCTCCTGGGCAAAGCGACGTAGGTATACGTTGCTCGCTCTCAGTAGGACAGGGGGTGAGCGCGCCCTGCCGCACTCCGGCGGGGAAGCCGATGCGTGCGTCAGGCAGCTCCGATTGCCACCTGACACCCGCGATCATTCCCCGCTGAGAGAGAAGAACAGCTGTTGTAAACACAGGGGATCGTTCTTCTCCCTGGAATGGTCATAGAGCCCATGTGATCCTTCTATATAGGAACACAAGTCTCTATGGTCATTTCAGAAGCCCCGCCCCCACAGTTAGAATCACTCCCCTAGGCTCACATTTAACCCCTTGATCACCCATGTTAACCCCTTCCCTGCCAGTGCCATTATTACAGTAACAGTGCATATTTTTAGCATTGATTACTGTAGTAATGTCACTGGTCCCCCCAAAAGTGTCAAATATCAGTCATAGGTCCGATCTGTCCGCCGTAATGTCGCAGTCCCGCGCAAAAAAAAAAAAAAAAAAAAAAAAAAAAAAAAAAAAAAAAAAAAATCGCAGCTTGTCACCATTACTAGTAAAAACAAACAACCAAAAAAAAAAGACAAAAATCTTTCCCGCAGTTAGTAGACGCGATAACTTTTGCGCAAACAAATCAAAATACGCTTATTGCGATTTTTTTTTTTTTACCAAAAATATGTAGCAGAAAATAAATTGGCTTAAAATCTTAAAAAATTTAGATTTTTTAAATTTTTTTTGGAGAATGTCATATAGCAGAATGTGACAATTTTTTTTAAAACTGTCACTCTGTTTATAGCGCAAAAAAAAAAAAAAAAAAAAAAAAAAAAAAAAAAAAAAAAAAAAAAAAAAAAAAAAATCGCACAGGTGATCAAATACCACCAAAAAAAAAGCACGTCAATTTTATTTAGGTACAGCGTCGCACGACAGCGCAATTGTCCCTTAAAGTAACGCAGTGCCAAATCGCAAAATAGGGCCTGGTCATTAAGGGGGCAAATCCTTCCGGTCTTAAAGTGGTTAATTACAGACATGGCTGAAGTGACAGCTTAGCTTTGCTGCTACAATTTGCAAATAAATATCATTTTCAGATCATTAGGAATTTTCCAAACATTATAAACACCTCAATTAAAAATTGTACTTACTCAGTGTTCCCAATGTGATTTAATAATGTAAAGGACAAAGGATCTGTTGGATACATCTCTGAAATCTGTATGCTCAGTTCAAATTTTGCAAAAGCTGCAGTACTTGAAAATAGAAGCTTCACTCTAAAAGAAACAAATAAAAAAACATGTGGGGATGTATAACCTGAATTGGTTTGGTTCACCTGGCAAAAGGGTGATGGGGATTGCCACTTACAGCAATCAACAAGTTTAAAAAAAAAAACCACGACCTGACATACATCTAGTATGAGGATTATGAACATACCATCCCTTTTTTTTTTATCAAGAGATTATTTTTTCATAGTAAAAAATAATTGTTTATTTTATCCTCATTATGGAATTAAGTCAAATATTAATAATACACTGGAACACTAATGGCTCGTTTCCACTGAGCGTTATGGTACGGTTCAGTACGGTCCGCTATTTTTGCCGTTTCCATTGTGAATGGTACCCAAATTCCGAACGTACCACTTTTTTGGGACCCTTTCGTTGGGGCACATTAGTACCGTACCAACAGGGTGGAGCTACACTCTGCAGAACTTTGATTGGTTGACAGAGAATCGTCTATCACAGCTTTCCTGCTACACCACGCCTATCATGAAAGGGTACTATTGGCAGCGGAAACGCAAGGTGTACCGTTCCGAACCATACCGTACCACTCAGTGGAAACGAGGCATGAGAATCTTTGCTGATAAATGAATAAACCAAATGTATTATACCTGGAAACCTCAACTCTATGCCACCCTAACCCTATTTGTTCTGCTTAAAACCAAACACTGGGTTGAAAATTTTCCCTAGCACCCAAACTAAGAGTTACCTACTCATTTAGGTCTGTGGGCATGGAAAAAGACGGACATGATCCTCCATGCTGCTAGTACCAGTCAACTGCAGTGTCTGCTCCTCCATGCTCCAGATGTCATCATGATCAATGCAGGGTCCATAGCCCTGCGTGGAACATGACGACGTTGTGAACGGTCCAACACTAAAGCAGTGTGGGGGGGGGGGTTGCTGTCTGCCAGGGTTGTGGAGGATCAGGAAAGTAAAGTGATTTTACTGTCCCCTGATATCCCTTGCAGGTACAGCCCCCAGTGTATGGGAGAATTTTAAGATTTCACAAAGCTAGGCTCCTCATCCCCTGCTGCATTCTCTGTTGGCATTTAGGTTGAATATATATCAAAAGCCACCAAAATATCCATTAAGTCCATAGTCATTACATAATTCATAAAAATGTATATGTATACATAAACATTTTACACAACTATAATAACTTGAATTTATATTGATATCAGGCTCCTGCATTTTCCTGCTCAGCTGTGCACAGACTAGGATGATGACGACTATATTCTAAAACTAGCCATACATGTATAGAGTTCTCAAACTACGATAAACAGCATGGATGGAGGACCCCAGGACAGTCAGAACATCCATACAGTAATTGCATCTGACTGGATACAGTAACTATTTGGTTGGCCATTTTTCACCTGTCTCCTTTTACAAAAATCTAATGAAAATCCTACTTTTGTCAAATTGGATAATAATAGGGCCAGGCTAACATAGGCTAGAATTTCGGCAGATTTCTGCTGAATGGCCTGGAATTCAAGGGGTCTGTGGCAGACTTAAAGTAGAAGTATAGCCAAAGCTTGTTTGGCTATAGTTCTCCTATGGATCACACGAGTGCAATTTTGTTTTGTACTCCTGTGATCCATATTCAGCAGAGAGCGGGCTGAAGTCCGCTCTCTGCTGACGTCACCATAAGGCACCGTGTCATTGTGACCATGGAAGTCAGGATCAGCCAGGTGCCTGGACCGACAGCCGGCTGCTCCCCACCTCTCCTCAGCCTAGCGCTCCAGTGAGTGAGGAGGGGGCAGAGCAGAGAGCTACTGACTGACAGTCACCAGCTCTCTGTTCAGGGGGCTGTCAGAACCGAGCAATCGGCAGTGTTCATTCGCTCAGTTCTCAGTGCAAAGGCGCCGGGGGACTGGTGCAGCATTGGACCTTTGCTGCATCCACTTAGGCAAGTAGGTATATTAGGGGAAAAAAAAAAAAAAAGGCGGCCATACTTCAAGTCAGAATCTACTGTACAATTTTTCTACGGTCCTGTTCACATCTCCTGTTACAGTAGAATTAAAGGCAAAATGGGATTTTTGAACTTACTGTAAAATCCTTTTCTCGGAGTTCGACTGACATAGCACTCCGTAAATCCTAACTACTGGGTTATATTGCCTCCTCCAGGAGCAGGACTAGGCATAACAAAAACCATCTGGCTACGCCAATGGGCTGTCCTCAGCTGATATATAACCCCCCTCTCTGCTCTAGGGAATCAGTTTAGTAGCAAACAGTATTAGAAGTATTAGAACTCCTTAGAGAGGTGGGTGCTGTGTCTGTCTAACCCAGAGAAATGGATTTTATGGCATGTACAAAATTCTCTTTTTCGTTCATCGATGGACACAACGCTCCATAAATCATAACTACTGCAAAAGCAATGCCAAAAAGAAAATGAGGAGTTGGGAAAATAACCCAAGTCTAAACATAAAAGCCCTAACCAGAACACAAGAGCCTTAACCGGGTCACAGAAGCCCCATCTGAAAAATAGAAAAGTAAAGAAAAACACCCTTCTAGTGGGAACAGCCCCTCTTAAACAGCAGCCTGCAAAACTTTACAGCCAAAAGAAGCATCCACAGATGCCAAAGTATCTACCTTGTAGAATTTTGTGAAGGTATGCACCAACAACCAAGTGGCCGCCTTGCAAACTTGCGATATTGATGCCTGATGACAGAAGGCCCAAGAAGTACTTAGCGCCTGAATAGAATGCGCCGTGACAGGGAAAGGTGGAACCGGACCTTTAATAGAATAGGCCTGAGTCACCGTCTGTCTGATCCATCTGGAGATGGTAGTCGAAGCGGCCAGCCCTATCCTTGGTCCGTCCGTAACCACAAAAAGCGGGTCTGATCTCCGAAAGGACTCCGTAGCTGCCAGATATACTCGAATCGCACGAACCACATCCAAGGTATGCAAGGCAAATTCCTTGGGATGAGCCGGCTTGGGACACAAGGATGGCAACACAATGTCCTCATTCAAGTGGAAGCCCGAGACAACTTTGGGCAGGAATTATAGACAGGGAGGAAGAACCACTTTATCCCTATGGACCACTAAATAGGAACTACTACAGGATACTCTTGATACCCTGCGGGTCGATGTAATAGCCACCAAGAATGCCACCTTCTGGGACAAGGTAGGCTTTTGAAAGCTAACTCAATAAAACCAGTGACTGTAAAACAGGATGGTAGATCAGCCCTTAGGACAACTGGTCTTCTCTGAGAGGAAGCCCACAAGGGATGTTTACGGCCACCAGACTGATTGGAGGACCCTCACCCTTGATTCCTTACAGGAACCGCGGAAGAAGCCTGAGCCGAGGATGATACTGGCCTTACTGTACCCTTAGGACGCCTGCCGCGTCTGCAAGAGGTACCCGTGACGTCACCATGAAACTCTGTATCCTCCTGTGAAGCTGAACCTGCTAAAAGAAGCTGCATGTAGGACTGTGCAAACAGAACTGTCTTGAAGATGGATACCACCAGACTCAGAACCTGTATGCACATCGGGAGAGAGAACTGTCTGTGTGACAGCAGGGGAAGAATCACGGCCTGTTGTTTCTGAAGTTTGTCAAGCGGAAGAACCACCCTGGTCAGAATTAAAATCAGGCCTAGGTAATTCAATTCCCTGGGCAGGGATAGGGGGGACCCTTAGGTAGTTCGGACATCACCTGAGCCTCTGCAGGAATTAAATCCACACAAGGAGACCCTGGATCCACACAAGGAGACCCTGGACCCAAAACCCCCGAAAAGGACAAACTTTGCCACCCTTTCTGGGTACCCCCACAATAAATATTTTGTGGACCTCCTTGACGCACACAAAAAATGGGTGAGGGCAGACCTTCATGCTGAAGGGGTCTTGTCTGCGGGTCTGGAGAAGCTAGCTCTAGGCTTACCAGATCAAGGTTGCTTGGAACCTCTCGAGGAAGACTTAAAAGATCCATTTCCCTTATTCTCAGTCCCAGAAACACTAAATCATTTTCTATGGGCTGAGGAGGAGTGCCCCCGTCTGCGATGAGGCTCCTTCCCTTTCCTAGACTGTGGCAGGAAGGTACTCTTCCCCGCCCCGTGATACTCTTAATGAGGTCATCCAGGGTAGCCAAAAGAAACAGGCGATCGCCTTGAAAGGGAAGATCAATGAGAGCTCTTAAAGGCTTGGTCTGCAGACCTAATCTTAGGCCACAGCATGCACCTAATCACCACCGCTGAAACAAAGTTTGGACAGCACTGGAGCTGTAGCCAAAGCTGCATCACAAATAAACTGCAGCCCATGGACCAACTGGTCCGCTAAATCAACATATACAGCATTCCCCAGACCCTGGCGCAAAAAATTGGCCCATTCAGTTAGGGTCTGAGACACCAGGGCTGAGGCAAAGACTGGCTGCAATGCCGAACCAGCCATAGTAAACATGCTACGTGCCCCATTTTCCTGTCAGCCGGGTCTTTAAAGAACAGGGATTCCTCTACTGGGATCATGGTTGCTTTATTCAACCTGGAAAAAGGAGATTTTTAAAAGGGACTCCTCAAAAGGGTAACGTACAGCAAAATGTTTGGGGACCACAAACGGTAGTTTTGGCTGTTTGCACTTCATACAGGAAAACCTGTCAAAATAAGGCACATAAGGAAACACTTTTGGAGTGCAAGGTGACTTATGTGTACCAAACGACACAGCCACGTCCGTGGCCACATCAGCTGCATCCTCCATTTTTAAAGTCTCACGCACTGCAGTAATAAGTGCGTCCACCAGCTCTTTCATTCGTAGCGGCGACCATGGAGTAATCATTCTCACTATCGGATGGTGCTGGGAATATGATATTAAGCCCCCCTGGAGAGGCCTCTTTCACGGCGGCATCAGGCTCAGAATCAGATGAGACAGACTGAGCAGGAGAAGGTGGGGGACGCTTCCTCCTGGGCCTTTGCCCACACGTCACTTCCACCCGGCATACTAAGCACTGCAGAACTGCCGTCAGTGCAACAATGGGAAGCTGGGGTTCTGAGGGATCTGACACCTCCATGATTAGTGGGGGAGATGTGACCCTGACGCTCCATAAGGAAAGGAAGACCCTGCAATACAAAACGATCTTGTAGCACCACTAAAGGATCCCTTCAAAGCTTTGAAAGTTCAGGTCCAGCAAAACCATGGACGCCATCCCTTTTCATATGTCCTGGGCACAGAAAGAGGGGAAGGAGGAGGAAAAGAAAGAGGAGGAGCTTCGACAACCCCACGAGGCTTTGGTTGCCTCCAGCATTTCCCGGACTAAGGGTAAATGGCCGCCAGGACATCGGATTACACATGGCTGCCAACTGGAGAAAAAGAAAATGGCCACCATGACATCATTGGACATCTCCACCATGGCCACTGGCAGCTTCAGAGGCCGAAGCATGCTGCCAGAATCTTCCCTGAGCCCTCTGTTAGGGATCCCCCCCCCCCAAGGTACTGTAATCCACAGACAGGATACACGTTAGGGGAGACGCCACTGTGCACTCTGCACAGGGACTCCCCCATGCACCCAGGGGTCTCCTACACTGGAACTACCAGGGCAGACACAAACTATTCCAGGACCCTTATAGAGGGGGGGGTGGCGGGGGAGACCCCAGGGGTCTCCGCTGTGTCCTCTTTCCTGGGACCCCCACCAGACTCCAGGTCCGTACAGGGGGAAAGGGAGTGGGGAAACCTAGCTCGCTGAGGGACTTTAGGATAAGAGGAGGGAACCTGAAGGCAGGTCCGACCGTCCCTGGAGGTTATCCACGTTCACCTCAAAAACTGCCAAAAAGGGGAGGGGGAGGAGGCTGTACTTACCCTTCCATGCTGCGGGTAATGCTCCAGATAGAACTCCTCACCACTGAAATAGGGGAGCTGTCGGCCAGGGGAACTCGGACCAACTCCCTGTTGTATGCGACCCTGCTAGACGTTTAACTCGCGGGCCAGCCTCTGTCCATGAGGCTATGTCGCGGTTGACCTAGCGCATAGCTGCGGTCTGCAAATGCTCGCTGGCTGCGGGGACCAAGGGATCTAGATTATCCAGCCCATTGCCCAGCCCAGCACTTGATAGCAGATCTCCCAAGGGAAAAAAAAAAAAGGTAAAAAAAAATGTAAGGAAGGAGAAAAAATTGCCAGGACCAGAGATCCCAGCAGGGAGCCTAGATCTTTACTCATGACTAGACAGATTAAAACTGATTACCAAGAGCAGAGAGGGTGGGTTATATACCAGCTGAGGATGGCCCATGGGCGTAGCCAGGTGTTTGTTCTGCCTTGTCCTACTCCTGAAGGAGGCAATATAACTCAGTAGTTATGATTTATGGAGCGCTGGAACGAAAGAGAAAATGTTTTTCTTCACTTAGTTCACAGGAGAATGCCTTATCCCCTGTCAGTTTTACAATCTGTGTCCCATTGGGTAGATTTTCCTTCACTTCCTGACCCCTAGCCAAAACAGGAAATCGCTCCAATCAGGGAGTCTCTGGTTGTCACCAGAACTAGGTTCCTTATTGGAAGATTTGCCCTATGACACTGTTCTAGGGACAACTCAAAAACTGGATTTTTGTACTCAACGTAAAATCCTTTTCTCTGAAGTTCATCAACAGACGCAGCTCCATACCCCCTTAGACCATTGGTTATGCTCCTCTAATTGGGAATAGGCACTAGGCAGGAAAAAGCTTTACCATGCCTATGGAGGCGGTCCCTGCAGCCATAACCCCACACACTCTGCTACAGCAGTCAGTTTCATTGCAAGCAGTATTTAGAAGACAAAACAACCCCATTCCTTTAGAAGCAGAGGGGCGGGTGCTGCGTCGGTCGAACTTCAGAGAAACAGATTTTACGGTAAGTAGAAAAATCCAGCTCTCTCTATCGTTCGACAAACGCAGCTCCATATCTTCTTAGACCATTGGGATGTTCCAAAGCAGTATTATTATTATGAGGGGTGGGAAGACAACGCAAAGGAGAAAGTAACTCCCCAAAAGCTAAACATAGCCAACCAGGTAATTCGAAGCTCAACCAGGAACAACTGGAGCTCACCTAGTAAAAACATACATCCTCAAAGAGAACAAAAAGAGAAACCTTGCAGCCAAAAGAAGCATCTGAAGATGCCAACATATCATCAACTTTGTAGAATTTTGTGAACGTATGCACAGATGACCAAGTCGCCGCTTTGCAAACTTGCATCACTGACGCCTGATGGCGAAAAGCCCAAGAGGCACTCCGCGCTCTAGTAGAATGCCCAGTCACTGGGAGGAAAGGAGGAACCTGACCCTTCAGTGAATAAGCCTGAACAACCGTCTGCCTGATCCATCTGTAAATGGTCGCCGCAGACGTAGCCAATCCCTTACAAGGACCCTCAGTAAGGACAAAAAGAGCATCAGACTTTCTGAAAGACTCAGTAACCGCCAGGTAAACCCTGATGGCTCAAATCACATCCAAAGAATGCAAGGCAATTTCCTTAGGATGCTTGGGTCAGAGTGAAGGCAGCATGTTTTCATTCAAATGAAAATCAGAAACCACTTTAGGGAGAAAAAAATTGATTTAGTCGGAGTACCACTTTATCTCTGTGGACCACCAGATAAGGCGAACGACAGGACAACGCCGCCAATTCAGATACTCTGCGGACAGAAGTTATAGCCACCAAAAAGGCAACCTTCTGAGACAATGAAAGCAGAGAAATCTCCCTAATGTTCTCAAAAGGAGGCTTTTGAAGAACAGAATACCAGATTTAGATCCCAGGGAGGTAGCGGGGACTGCCTCGGAGGAGCCATATGGTGCACTCCCAAAATGAAGGTACGAATCAAGGCATGTGTAGCTAACAGGCGTTGAAAATATACCGCCAAGGCCAACACTTGTCCTTTGATAGTGCCCACCAAAGCCAACCGCTGTTCAACCCCTTCCCTCAACACCTGGCTTTCAACAGCCATGCCGTTAAAGCCAGCGACTGTAAAGCAGGCTGGAAGATCGGACCCTAAGACAGCAGATCTTCCCTGAAAGGAAGTCTCCAAGGAGCATCGGCGACCACCCCTACTAGGTCTGCGTAACCAAGACAGGCGAGGCCAGTCGGGAGTCACCAGAATGACCGGAATCCCTTCCACATCTATTCTGCGTAGAAGTCTCGGCAGAAGTTTCAGCAGAGGGAATGCATAGATCAGCCAATACCGACCCCAAGGAGCCACCAGTGTGTCTGTGGTGTTGACCAGAGGATCTCGAGATCTGGCTACGAACCTCTGCACCTTCTTGATGAGACGAGAAGCAAACAGATCGACCTCGGGTGTCCCCCACCTGACACACAGGAGATGAAACACCTCCGGGTGTAGGGACCACTCTCCTTGATCCAACACCTGACGACTCTTGGTGCCCCTCTGGTGATTGATGTAAGCCACAGCCGTGGCACTGTCCGATTGAATCCGAACCGGACAACCTTGGAGACAAGTCGTCCAGTGGCTCGGACAAAGCTTTATTGCTCGGAGTTTCAAAACATTTATCGGTAGTTTTGGACTCTTCTACTGTCCAGGTTCCTTGGGCGCGGAACCTCTCCAGCACCCCGCCCCAGCGTGACAGGCTGGCGTCCGTGGTTGCCACCGTCCAAAACAATGGGAGGAAGGACTTGCCCTGGCATAGTGCTGGAGAGTGAAGCGCAGCTCTGGTGTTGCAGCTTAAACTAATCAAATTGTCTAAAGACTTTGGATCCTTGTTCCATTTGACCAGAATCTCTCGTTGCAAAAGGTCTGGTATGGAACTGAGCAAATGGAACTGCCTCGAAGGTTGATACAATCAGACCCAGGACCCGCATGCAAGTTCACAGAGAGGACAGGTCGTGTGCCAGCAACGACCAGATCGCCCCCTGCAACATTTGCAGCTTGCCCGGGGGAAGAAAGACCCTCGCCAAGGCTAAATCCAGAGTCAGGCTCAGATAAGCCAGTCTCAAGGAAAGTATCAGGGCGGATTTCTTGAAATTGATGGTCCACCCGAATTCCTGCAGAGAGCTGACAGTGATCGTCAGGTCACCCATCAGGGCTGAATGAGAGTCTGCTCTCAATAGAAGATCGTCCAGATACCCCAGTACCGCAATCCCCTGTTCGCACAACAATGTCAACACTGGGGCCAGTACTTTGGTAAACACCCTGGGGGCGGAGGCAAGACCAAAGGATAATGCCACAAATTGATAATGTTCCTCTGCTACGGCAAAGCGTAGAAACCGCTGGTGACCAGCATAGATAGGGATGTGTAGATATGCGTCCTCAATATCTATAGAGACCAAAAAGTCTCCCTGGTGTAGAGACGCAACTACCGTTCAAATGGATTCCATGCGAGACCTCTGAACCCGCACAAAGCGGTTCAGCGCCTTGAGATCCAGAATTGGACACACTTTGCCCTATTTTCTGGGCACAGTAAACAGGTTTGAATAAAACTCTTGAAAGCATTCCTGGGAGAAACTGGTAAAATCACCCCTTGGGACAGCAGATCTTGTACCGCCTCCCGTAGATCCCGTAACTGGTCTGGAGAGAGGCGCAGGTTGGACGAGAAGTATCTGTCCTACGGACGAGACCGGAATTCGATCTTGTACCCTGATCGGATCAGTTTGTGAACCGAGCTGTCCCAAATCAAGGAATTCCAAGGTTCCGGAAAGAAGCAAAGAAGTCCCCCCACCCCAGAAGCGGGTGAGGGAGCCCCTCCATGCAGACCAGGATTTGTCTGCAGATCCGGACTGGCCGGTCTTTGATTTACCTGACCATGGCATCTTGGAATTCCCAGAAGATCTGAATGGCTTCCCTTTTTTTGTGACCCGGAGGCACGAAAAAGCCGCCTATGTGCAGTGAAGGAAAGCCCCAGTCTATGACGTGGCGCCTTGCCCTTAAGGCCTTTAAATTAACTTGTCCAGAGAGGATCCAAACACCTTCTCCCCCAAATAGGGAAGATCGGCCAAGGCTTTTTTGGAAGCCTGGTCCGTGGACTTGTTATTCAACCACACCATGCATCTAATTGCAATCCCCACTGCTGACACTCCGGCCACAAGGGGAGCCGCATGCAGGGACACATCACACATGAACACCAGGGCTTGAGCCATCTGGTCCATTAGTTCCAGCACTGCTGGGGGGAGCTGCTCAGCTTCCAAGTTACCTCTTAGTAACTTCACCCATTCAGTAACTGTCTGACACCATGACATTCACAGATATTGGTTTCAAAATGGAACCCGCATGCATGTGCAGATGGTGGTATAGAGACTCAACTCGCCTATCCACAGGGTCAGCGAAGGCCAGGGATTCTTCCACCGGAACCACACTAGACTTATTCAGCCTGGAAACTGGGCGATTCACCTTAGGTGGTACAGTCCACCTATTGGAAACTGCATCTGCAAAAGGATAACGGCGTTTAAAGTGCTTAGGCACCATTAACATGTGCTTGATGCGCCACCACTGCGTCAAAAAGTTCCAGGCAAGGGAACACCTTGCCCGATTTTCAGAATTTGCGGGAGCCAAAAGACAACTGCGAACTCGACGCTGTAAATTCATCAGCCAATTTTAAAATTTGCCGCACTGAAACTATAAGCGATTCCACCAAAGCGCGTTCCCGCACAGGGGCAGACAAGGACAGGTCCTCTTCACCCTCAGAATGCAACGACACTGACCCCTCAGAGTGGGGTGCATCTGTGGCCGCCAAGTCTGCCTCAGAGTTTGAGGAAACTACTGAGGGAGGCGAAGGCAGAGGGCGTTTGCGGCTAGCAACGCTTTTAAATGCAAAATCTATCTTAGACACAAGGCTTTCCAAGACTGCCGTAATTGCAGACATGGGCTGTGACCCAGAAGGTTCCGCAGCCGCTCCTAGGGGGTCTGTAGGTGAAATAGTACCCTGGGACTCCATTTTACACTGATATGAAAAAAATGCAGTGTCACTTTAAAACGCTAAACTAAAACGCTAAACTAGTGGTATACCCAATGCCAATACAATACAAGCAGAGTGGGCAAGTTAAACCTACAAGGATCCCAGAAAACGTTACCAGACAGCTCAGGAGACTGCCAGTACGATATGTGAAAGTAAAATGTTTCTTTACATGAAACAACAAGCAAGCTTGTCATAGATACATTTTTTTAAGTTACATGCCGTTCGCCTGTCCAGCATTGCAGACTACAAGTAAATGGCCGCCCCATGTATTCCTATGGGGAACAAAAAAATGGCTGCCCATGCAATTCAATAGGAAGAGAAAAAGCATGAATTTTCAGCAAAATGGCGACCCCCTACAGTGCGCCATGAAGTCTCCCGGACCCCCCGAAGGGGTCCCAGACAAGAGGCATCAGAGGGGCCCTAGGAAGGGACCCCACCAGGACAAGGCCACCCATGAGGGAAAAAAGCTGCCGTGGCTGAAATTCTCCCCCCCCCCCGGAGGTAAGACCTATGGCTAGTGGAAAGGTGGAGGGGGTTAGGCCCAATATCCCTGAGGCCAAGGGAACCAAGGGAGCCCTGAAGGTCTGACTATTCCAGGGAGGGGGCCCACGTCCACCCCGAGACCGCCCCAGATGATTGGGGGGGGGGGGGGGACAGCATTATTCACCATACCACGGTACCAGGTGGGCGCCACTCCGCACAGACCACCTACTCCCCGGGGTGGGGGTGCTGCCAGCCAGGAGGTACGCTGCGACTCAGGCGTTCCAGGTTGATCGCGTCCCAGCAAGACTCGTGGCGAGGCCTAGTTATGGACTATAACGTGCTTGCTGGCCAGGCTGGGAGACCATAAGGATCTAGAATATCCAGTCTGAAACCACAGCCGGCTGTTGCTTGCAGTTCTCCAGGAACTAGAACAAAAAAAAAAAAAAAAAATCACAAAAATAACAAATTTCCTTATTTTAGCTAAGACCGAAGTCCCAGCAGGGAACTAGGTCTTATTCCTAAACTAGGCAAAAACAAACTGACTGCTGTAACAGAGTGTGTGGGGGTTATGCCTGCAAGTACAGCCCCCATAGGCGTGGTAAAGCTTTTTCCTGCCTAGTGCCCATTCCTGATTGGAGGAGCATAACCCAATGGTCTATAAGAAGTTATGGAGCTGCGTCTGAACGATAGAGAAAGTGCAAATCCATAGAAAGTCCAATAAATTAGTTAAATTGAATATTAACGATGTGATATGATTGAAGACTCGAACATAAATACACAAACCTTTATAAGGTAATTGCACCATTGTCTTCACTATGGGATTTTTTTAATCTAGGTTTATTTATGTTCAAGCATATGGATTCCCACACCTGCAGTTTGCCTTTTTATCCATCTGCCTGGTCTGAGAGTATCTGACCATTATAATTTATGGTCTTGGAATTTGGTAAGAGGCGCATGTTGGTGGTGGAGATTTCCATTTCTGATCTTCAAATCATATCACATTATTGATATTGAATTTTACTAATTTATTGGACTTTATATGGATTTCCACTTTTTATAAATGTATTTTGTAGTGTTTTGCACATTTTTTATTAGTTTATGTTTAGTTATCAATAATAAATATGGGGAAGATAGGGGGAATAATCTGGGTAATTAGGGGGTATTAGAGGAAATGGCATTTTTGGATAAAATAATTAAGGGGATAATATTGTAATCCATAACATAATATATATAAATATTGTTAGAACAGCCAATATCCCCAAAGGTACAAAAGGTATAACGGGAAGGGGGGGGGGGGGGTACAAGAAGCGGGACTTTGTGAGAAGTCCCGCTTCTTGTCCCCCCCTTCCCGTTATACCTTTTGTACCTTTGGGGATTTCGGCTGTTCTAACAATATTTATATATATTATGTTATGGATTACAATATTATCCCCTGAATTATTTTATCCAAAAATGCTGATTCCTCTAATACCCCCTAATTACCCAGATTATTCCCCCTATCTTCCCCATATTTATTTATGAACAGGGCTCGAAGGCACACAGCCCAAGAATTGGCTGTACCTCCCAAAGCCCGACCGTGTTTGTATATATGTAAGTTTGCGTCTTTGTTGTCTTTTGTCCTTTATGTCATTCCATGATGTTTAGTTATCAATTAGCGCTGCTTTAGTTTGTTTCAGCTAATTACTTGACTGGTATCATAGTTTAATAAGTGGCTGCTTTCTTAATTTTTGAGCGTGGATATTTTTATTTTATTTACTTCACAGTACATGCAGTACATGCAGCTAGAAAGGTCAGTGATAGATTTAAAAGTTCTTTTAACATTTGCTAAGAATTGCTAATAATTTGTAAAAAAAAACAAAACGAAACAAAAAAAAAAAAAAAACTTGTCTGGCTCTGATGGATTTTAAAAATAATTTACAGTTGTGTGTCTGTTATAAGCAGACAGTATAGAAATGCACCCAATTTAATTTGTATAGGCACACATCATTTCACTTACTCATTGCTTTTCACGTCGGTCCTCACAATGTTGTATTTTGCACCCCATTTCATTAGGTATTCAACCTCTTCTCCAAGTAGTTTATATCTGCTCACCACAAGTGACACATCAAAAAGAAGCTGCAACGATTCAATTGGAGCTTAGTAAAAAAAAATTGAGTTATGCATTCAAGGTGTTAAAAACTAAATAGCAGACAGATTGTTGCACAGAATACCCTGCCACCAAAAAGTCCAAAAGATTTTGCCTAACAGAGGCCATAGTTGACAGGTAAACCCGCATAGGTCACACAAAGTTTAGAGAAAACATTTTCTTAGGATGTTTTGCAGTAGGACATAAGGAAAGACAATATCCTGGTTACGTTGGAAGGCAGAGATTACCTTTGGGAGAAGGAGGCCTTAGGCCTAAAAGACAACTTTGTGCCTGTGAAAAACCAAGAAAGGCTTCTTATAGGATAAGGCTGTTCATTCAGATACCCTCAATGCAGAGGTGATGGCAACAAGAAAGTTCGCCTTACAGATATAATTGGGAAAGGAAATATCACCAATAATTTAAAAGGGCTGCTTCTGCAGAACAGAAAGAACCAGACTGGGGCTTCAACATAACACAGGAGATCATACAGATAAGTGAATGTTTTTAAAGCTAGCTAATCGAGAAGATGTAACATTGACTCTTGGGACAGGAGGTTTGGGCAATCCGGCAATTTGTTCTTCAATTTAATTCAATTCTGCAGGAGTACCTGGGGAGGAAGACTCCGATCTTTGGTAAAACTGTCCCCACAGAGGTAATAGAGCATCAACTGCAAAGGCTAGGAGATTTCTGGATCTGGCAGAAAACCTATTCAGTTTACATTCGGTATCCTTCACTTGTGACAGAAGTCACAAACACCTTAAGGTAAAGACAGTTGCATAGTTGGGAGGGTTGAATAAAGACACATTCTATCCAGTTTAACGTGAGTGTGTGTTTCACTACCATTGCCAATATCACTGTACATTGACTATGTTTGCTAAAAAGCACATCTAAACCCGTGGGAGTTCCACATCCTTACTGCTCTAACAGCAGAAAACCCCCTACGCATTTTAAAGTGATATTAAAGTTTTTTTTTGTTGTTTAAAAAAAACAAACACGTTATACTTGCCTGCTCTGTGCAGTGTTTTTTTTTTACAAAACGGCCCATATCCTCCTTTTCTCGGGTCCCTCGTTGATGCTTCTGGCCCCTCCCTCCCTCCCAGTGCCCCCACAGCAAGCAGCTTGCTATGGGGGCACCTGAGCCAAGCCACTGCTCTGTGTGTCTATTCAGACAGGGAAACATGGCTCAGCCTCGCCCCCTCTACTCATTGGCTCAAAGACCGATTGACATCAACGGGAGCCAATGGCGCCTGCTGCTGTCTCAGTCAATGAGGAGGGAAGAGTCTTGGACAGCCGAGACTCCTGCAACAATGCTGTATCAAGATGGGGCTCAGGTATTAGGGGGGCTGTTGCACACAGAAGGTTTTTTTTTTATCTTATTGCATAAAATGCATTCATATAAAAAAACCTTCTGCCTTTAGAACCACTAAAAATTAACTGTTTCTCATCCCAACTCATTGCGTGGCTGCATGTCTTCTATAGAGATCCAAGGTTATTTTCTTACAATGCTGTCGTCCCCATTTAAAACGCTTTGCATATTGATAAATCGCCTCCTAAGCATCTTTTCTCCAGGAAGAATGTTTGTAGTAGTTTCACATAACTGAGGTCCTCCAGCCCCCTTATTAGCTTTGCTACTCTTCCCTGGACTCTCTCTTTACTTTAAGCACATCCGTTCTAAAGATTGATGACCAAAATGGGATAGCATACTCAAGATATAGCCTACCCAGAGTTTTGTAAAGTGCTAGAATGTTTTTATCGCTTGATTTAATATTCTTCTAATGGATGCCAATAGTTTCCTAGACTTGCTTGCATCAGCTTGGCATTGCAGGGCTGTCTGACCTGCAAGACTCCCAGATCCTTTTCCAGCCTTGTTTCCCCTAGAGGTTTTACCCCTAGTGCATTTAGATTTTTAGCACCCAAGTGAATTACTTTTCATTTTTCTACATAAAATCTCACCTGCAATTTCACTGCCCTGGTTCCTCTTGTAAAGGTGCTACATATTGTGCAGTTATTGCCCTACTTAGTTTTGTGTCAAACTGTAAACCCTGAGAGTGAACTATTTATTCCAACTTCTATCATTTATTAACAAGTTAAACCAAATTGGTCCCAGGACTGTGCCTTGGGATACCTCGCTCACAGCTACAGCCCACTCAGAAAATATGTCAGTAGTCACCATCCTCTAGATACGTTTCTGCAATTCCTATAGTCTATAGCTACATATTATCTCATCAATGCCATACGACCATATTGTGAGAATTAAGCATTTATAGGGTACTGTATCAAATGCCTTAGAAACACTGTCCACAGGCCTTCCTCTAGCTAAATTACAGCTCACCTCATGTTAGAAGGTTAATCTTGCATGAACAAAATCCATGTTGGTTACTAATTAAACCATTTTCATCCACAAATTCTTGGATATGGTCACTTATTAATCCACCAATAGCTTATATACTATTAATATTAGACTGGCTGACTGGTCTGTTTCCAGGAATATATCTTGGCACCACATTTGCTTGTAGCCAATCAGCTGAAAATACTCCAATCAGTAAACTTAAAGGGTCTCTCCTCTACTCCTGTTAGGTGGATTTTTTTGGTTCCCCCCCGGGTGAGTCGCTGTCTTTTTTTAAATTTTGGGTGACTGATGGAGACACCAGCTGCCTTAAAGTTTAAGTGGCCCCTCTACCTCTTTTCAGTTTACCCATCATCATCCCAGACCTTAGTGTTGCTCAATGGGTATCCAGAGGGATGAAGAGGGCAGATAAACCCATGGTAAGCCTAGCACCCAAAACATTTAGATCCCTGCAAATCAAATATGGTATACCCAATACTGAATAATATTGGGATTTTTTGTACTTACCATAAAATCCATTTCTCCGAGTTAGACGGACACAGCGCTCCATAAGTCATACATTTTGGGTTATATTGCCTCCTCCAGGAGTAGGACTAGGCAAAACCTGGCTATGCCCATGGGCCATCCTCAGCTTGGTATATAACCCCCCTCTCTGCTCCACATAATCAGTTTAGTAGCAAGCAGTATTAGAAGTATCAGAACTCCATAGAGGGTTGGGTGCTGTTTCTGCCGATGAACTCCGAGAAATGGATTCTATGGTAAGTACAAAAATCCCATTTTCTTTTTCGTTCATCGACAGACACCGCGCTCCATAAATCATAACTACTGGGACATCCAAAAGCAGTTATATTATAAGAGAGTGACCAGCGCTATGGAATACTACACACAGAGAGGATGTGAATTGTCAAAGAAATAGGTGTAAGCTGCCACCAATCAACCCTCGGGGTGCAAGGGTGAGAATATAGTGATAGTGCGTGAAGATTGGTACCGGCGCTACCTTTATATGCGACTGTAAAACAAACCACGTAGTGTACAGTACAAATTAAAAGGTGAATGTGTATGATGGAGTGACCCAAAATAAATTATGAGTGTGATCTTGTGAATAAAATGATTACCATAAATATAGCTAGCAAAATTAATATTGTTTTATTAAAACAGTGCAAATATAGACAAAGAAAAAACTGTGGTTATGAGTGAAAACACTTCAAGTGAATCCTGAGGGATAATGCCTTCTCCCACCAGGAGTGGAAAAAAGTGAGTGAAAACAGCCAATATAAAAATTGACTTATAGGAGTCAAAACCTGCGTTTATATACCAAAAACTCAGTTATCATTATCCAATGCTGATGAACACCACAAAGTGTAAAATTAAATAAAGTGTATGGGCTCATCCAAATATGCCACTAGGTGGCGTGCTGGTAATACGACCTGTATGTGGTCCCCACTGCTTGTGTGGTTCTGGGGTTCGAGCTCCGCTTCTGGAGAACTGTGAGCCGATGATCTTGCTCTAGATACTTTTAAGATGCTTTATTCTGGACCCTCAAGCAAAGAACTATATTCTTCTAAAATCAGAGGTACCTATTCTTCACTAGTTACGGGCTTGCAGGTAGTTTGGACATCGTGAAGTTTCCAAGCCCGGTAGAAGGGTGTCTTTTGAAAGTGGCGCCAGCAGCTCCAGGTCCTCTGATTTTTCAGGCAGATCTGATCGGACCCTTCATTCTCCTCTATAGAGCGGCAGATGTAAACGGAATTGTGTCTGTTTACACCTGCCTACCTCCAATCCGATCTGGCAAATAATGGGCATCCGTTCCACTCCATCTGGTCAGATCGGAGGAAAGTTGGGTGTAAACGGTCAGCATGAGTGGACACAGAACTGTCAGTCATGTGCTCCGCTCAGCTCAGCAGGGAATCCGCAGACAGATCGCCTGCTGAGAAAAACTGGATCGGGCCCGTGTGAAGATTGGAGCTAAAATATAACTAAGGCCTGTGTTCTATCAGAATGTGCAATGTAGGTGATGCTTTAACCAAAAAACACTTACTGCACATGCACAATGCGTTCCACGGCTCTATGCGTTCCAAACACTTAATGATCTAACGGGTAGTGGTAATCTGAATGAACACACATGCAGACATCTTACCACACCCAGCTAGGTCTTGAATTTCTGAGTATTTTTAGCAATAAAGTAAGGGTATATAAATAAATATAGTATATTCATATCTGTGATGCTGTTTTGTTATATTTTGAAAGAAGCTGGACAGCAGCAGTAGGAAGGTGGCGGAGGACATGTTGGTACTCCCCACACTGCTCATCACTAACATTTTATGCTTTCGCAATGAAATATCTAAACAGCATCACAGATATCAATATACTATATTTATATAGACTCATTTTATTGCTAAAATTACTATGCAATGAAAGACGTAGCTGGGTGTAGTAAGATGTTCGCATGAGTGTTCTATCACATTATCGTTATCCGTCATCGGCATGCGCAGTAAGGTTTTTTTGGTCCAAACCTCACTTCTGTGTCCCAATCTGATGGGTAGCAACATTCTAATAGAACATCAGCCATAGACTGTTTGAATCTCGGCTGGTTCAGCAGGGACTGGCTGAGATTCAAACCATATATGGGAAGGCTGAATGTACCCAAGTTGATCAAACAACTTTGGTACAACCAGCCCCTCGGATTTTACATACGATTATTGCTAGGAGCTGTTAAAGCCTCTAGCAATAATCACTGTGTTGGGAGAACACCGTGGCTCGTGACTCCTCAGGAGGGATTCCCCTATTAACATGGTGTCCGTTGATGGAGGAACAATTTTTTTCCCTACAATCCGTAGAACACAGATGGGGAAAAAAAATGAACAGGATTTTCCATAATTTATTGAAAATGGAAAAAAAGGCCTGGCTTTATATATATATATATATATATATATATATATATATATATATATATACACACACACACACACACACACACACATTAGTTGTATACATATCTAGAACATCTAACAGGGTTATATCATTGCAGGAGATTTCCCCTCACTTCCTGCCTTGGCGTCACAAGGACAGCCAGCAGCCAGACATATAGCCAGCAATTGTTTCCATATATTATATATATATATATATATATATATATATATATATATATATATATATATATATATATAGAATTATTTTACAAGTCATGTGTCCACAGATAGCAGCCATCTTGGCCATGTTATGTTATATTGTGTTGATATTGCAAAAATAGAAGGACTTTTCTGAGATGTGTAAGATGATTATATGTAATTAAAAGGAAAGATAAATGATATGCAATTGTAATTATAACATACTGAAAATAAGGTAACACATATATGTAATCTATCTAAATACTGTTATTTCTCACATAGACAAAAGAAATGATATGCTCCAGATGAAGCTTTTTTGTCTAAGAAAGCGAAACATGTCGAGCAAAGGTCATATATTACATGGTGAATGTTAACTTATATTTTCAGTCGACCCTGCTGACCGGCACCATACTGCTTGGGTGCCCGTCGGCGGTTCTTCTGATAACAAGCAATACGTTTCCAAGGATTATATGACTACAAATGATCTTGTACTTTGAACTGTATGTAAACCGACTGTTATAAGTTCTATGCACTGAGATATTGTACAACATAGACCATTGATGTGTGGTCTCACTGTGTCCTTAATACACAATTATTTGCCTGTATTTTTCTATGATTTTAAAATATTTAGTTCTGTGTTGAATAAAAGAAATCTTTTTAACAAAACTCTTGTGCCCGAAATCTCTGTTTCCCAATCCTTCCAAATATATATATATATATATATACACACACACACATATACATATATATAATATGGTCATTATAAGGCAATAATTGCAAGCTATGTCCCCACAGTGAGATTCCCCCACTTCCTGTCCTGGTGAAACTAAGACAGAAAGTTAGAAGAAATCTCCTGCAATGATATAACCCTGTTAGATGTTCTAGTTATGTATAACACTAATTTATAAAGCCAGCACATTTTTTCCATTTTGGCTAAATTATGGAAGAGTTAAAACCCCATTTCTTTCTTTTTCCCAACTGTGTCCCATTGTGAGGTCCCATAGACACAACAGGTAGTGAGAGGGAAATGCCCTCGTAGACAGTTGTCACCAGAACTGGAGTTCCCATTGGAAGGTTTCTATCTTTTCCTGCTCTGGGCAAAAGGAGCTCTTTGTCCTTGTAACCAAAAGAAAAAAAAAAACGGAATTTTTGTAAAATCTTACCTGTAAAATTCCTTTCTCTGAGTCCTCCGACAGTCGCCGCCTCTTTATATTCGTCACAATGGGGGTTATGACCTTTGCTCCGTAGGAGTAGCTAGGCAACAGAATATGTCAATATTAAGGCTTTTAACATATCCCACCCCCAGGGGGTGGTCCCCTCAGTCAATAACCTCCTACTTCCTGTATCCATACCTCAGTTTCAGTGGAATAGCAGTAGAGTATACAACCAAACCCCAAAAGAGGGGCGGGGGCGGCGACTGTCGGAGGACTCAGAGAAAGGAATTTTACAGGTAAGATTTTACAAAAATTCAGTTTTCTCTTACGTCCTCCGACAGTCGCCGCCTCTTCATATTCGTCACAATGGTGACGTCCCAAAGCAGTGCAAACATGAGGGGTGGGAAACGCAGCCGCGCCTAAGGCAACGCAGTCTCCACATCAGAAAAAGGAACCTTACCAAAGGAAGGAAACCAGCTGGGAAGCATGAAAAAAACTTGCTCAACAGGAGCAACAACCCAGGAAAAAACAAATAACCTAGGGATAAAAACATCCCAACAGCCAAGGGTCCAAAACAAAGGGCCCTAAGGAACCGCCGCACTAAGAACCTTGCGGCCAAAGGAAGCATCTGCCGATGCCTGAACATCCACCTTGTAGAATTTTGTGAAAGTGTGAACGGTCGACCAAGTCGCCGCCTTACACACCTGGGCCACAGAAGCCCCATGACGACAGTCCCAAGACGTACTCGGAGATCTGGTAGAGTGCGCCTTCACAGGCATAGGAGGAACTTTTCCCCTCAAAGCATATGCCTGCTCAATGGTCTGTCTGATCCATTTGGCGATGGTAGAAGCCGACGCCGCCATGCCCTTCCGAGGACCCTCAGGAAGGACAAAGAGAGAATCCGTTTTGCGAAAGGATTTCGTCGAATTCAGGTAAACCCTGACAACATCCAAGGAATGCAAGGCCACCTCCTTCGGATGCTTAGGCTTTGCGCAAAGCGAAGGCAAGACAATGTCCTCATTGAGGTGAAATTCGGAAACCCTTTTGGGAAGAAAGGAAGGATTAGGACGCAAGACCGCCTTATCCAAGTGAAGAACCAGATATGGAGACCTGCAGGACAAAGCTGCCAGCTCCGAAACTCTGCGAGCCGAAGTGATCGCCACCAAAAAGGCGACCTTTTTGGACAACAGAGGCAACGAGATCTCCCTGATCTTTTCAAAGGGAGCATGTTGTAACACGGACAGGACAAGGTTCAAGTCCCATGGAAGCAAAGGCTCCCTCCGAGGAGGGACCAGGTGTCGCAGCCCTTGAACAAAGGTGCCAACCAGAGAATTAGACGCCACCGGGCGTTGAAAAAGAACGGCCAGAGCAGAAATCTGACCCTTAATCGTGGCCAACGCTAAACGCTGGTCCACGCCCGTTTGAAGGAAGGCCAACACCCTCGAAACCGAATATGAGCGAGGGGAATACCCCCTGGACTCACACCAGGCAAAGTAGGCCTTCCAAGTGCGGTAGTATATCTTCCCCGAAGAGGCCTTTCTAGCATTGATCAAAGTATGAATGACCTCCGGAGAGAGACCCCTATCCTTCAGGACCTCGGTCTCAACAGCCAGGCCGTCAAAGCCAGCGACTGTAAAGCAGGATGGAAGATCGGTCCTTGAGACAGAAGATCTTCCCGAAGAGGCAAACGCCATGGATCGTCGACCGCCAGGTTCACGAGGTCTGCGTACCAGGACCGGCGAGGCCAGTCCGGTGCCACAAGAATCACCGTGTGCGGTTCCGAGGTCAACCTGCGAAGGAACCTGGACAGCAGTTGAATCGGTGGAAACGCATACATCAGACGATACTGATGCCACGGAGCCATTAACGCGTCCGAGGCGTCTGCCCGAGGATCGCGCATCCTTGCCACGAACCTTTCCACCTTGTTGTTCAGACGAGACGCGAACAGGTCCACATCCGGAAGACCCCACTTTGCGCACAACATCTGGAAGACATCCGGGTGGAGGGACCATTCCCCCTGGTCCAGGGACTGGCGACTCAGATAATCAACCTGCCAGTTCTCCACCCCCGGAATGTGAACCGCCGAAATCGCCGGGACGTGCGTCTTGGCCCAAGACAGAATGTCGGCCACTTCCCGAGCCGCTCGGGCACTCCTGGTGCCCCCTTGGTGGTTGATGTAGGCCACCGCTGTGGCATTGTCCGTCTGCACCCGAACCGGATGGCCCTGCAGCCTGTCCGTCCAACGTCGAAGGCAGAGATTTATCGCTCGCAATTCCAGAATGTTGATCGGAAGGGAGGATTCCACCTCCGACCAAGTCCCCTGGGCGGACAGAACGCCCAGAACACCACCCCAGCCCGACAGGCTGGCATCCGTGGTGACCACCGTCCATGAAAGAGGACGAAAAGATTTGCCCCCCGACACCGCCGGGGATTGGAGCCACCACAGAAGATCCCTTCTGGTGCGATGGCTGAATGCGATCTGGAGATCCAGAGAATGCGGTCGCCCGTCCCACCTGGACAGGATCTCCGCTTGGAGACCCCGCGTGTGGAACTGGGCGAAGGGAATCGCCTCGAAGGCCGAGACCATTAATCCCAGACATCGCATGCACGTCCGGAGGGACGAGCGCGGAACGTCCCTGAGGGACCTGACTTCTTCCTGAAGAGTCCTGAGTTTTTCTTCCGGCAGGAAGACCTTCGCCTGGACTGAGTCCAGAACCATCCCCAGATAGGGAAGACGCACCGACGGACACAGCGTCGATTTTGGAAAGTTTATCGTCCACCCAAACTCCTGCAGAGTCTGCACAGTGACTGACAGGTCCGACACCAGACCCTGGTCGGTCGCCGACCGAACCAGGATGTCGTCCAGATACCCCAGGACAGAGATGCCCTGGGCTCTCAACAAAGCCAGAACCGGTGCAAGCACCTTGGTGAACACCCGTGGAGCCGAAGCGAGCCCAAAAGGCAGCGCCACGAATTGGTAATGGTCCTCCGCAATGGCGAATCGAAGGTACCTCTGGTGACCCTCGAAAATAGGGATGTGAAGATACGCATCCTTCAAGTCGATAGAGGCCATGAATTCCCCCGGAACCAGGGCAGCCACCACCGACCGCAGGGATTCCATGCGGAACTTGCGAACCCGCACAAAGCGGTTCAGAGCCTTTAAGTCCAGAATCGGACGCACCTTGCCCTCCTTCCTGGGCACGGTGAACAGATTGGAGTAGAACCCCCGAAATCTGTCCCGAAGAGGCACCGGAACCACCACTCCCTGAGCCCGCAGGTCCTGCACCGCCAGGTGCAGAGCCCGCAAACGCTCCGGAGACAGTTGAAGATTTGAGGGAAAAAATCTGCTCTCAGGCCGAGAGAGAAACTCGATCTTGTAGCCGGATCGAACGATTTCCTGAACCCACCTGTCCCGAATACGGGCCAGCCAGGGTTGAAGAAAACCGAGCAAGCGTCCCCCCACCCCAGAACCGGGTGAGGGCGCCCCTTCAGGCCGCACTGTTGTGGGCAGCAGATCCGGACTGGCCGGACTTCTGCTTACCTGTCCACGGTTTCTTCTGGGAGCCTTGGCCTTTGAACGGCTTGCCCTTATAGTGCGACCGAAAGGCACGAAAGGAACCCTGAGAGGACCGAAAAGAAGCGTTCTTCTTACCGTGGGTCGCCTTAGCCTTGTGGAATTGGGGCAAGAGCGTGCTCTTACCACCCGTGATCCCTTTAATCAGTGTATCCAAGGAATCGTCAAAAAGGCGAGATCAGTTATAGGGCAGATTAGCTAAGGTCTTGCACGAAAACTGGTCCACAGACCAACACTTCAGCCAAATCAGGCGGCGTGACAACACCGTCACACTGTGCACACGTGCAGCCAACGGAACTATGTCCAGGTCCGCATCACACAAATACATAACACCCTGATGGATTTGATCCACCATAGCCAATGTCTCTGGAGGGGCCGAGTAAGCCACCAGGACGCGTCTAAGCACCTGCGTCCAATTCGCGACAGCCTGAGCTGCCATAAGTGAGGCAAAAATAGCTTTGAGCATAGAACCGGTAACCGAATAAGTATGACGGGTAAGAGACTCCAGTCTCCTGTACGTGGCATCCCGGAACACCGGCGCATCCTCAGCAGGAACCGCAGTAGACTTATTCAAAACCGCCACCGCGTGATCCACCGGAGGAAGCACACACCAACGTTCATCAGTAGCGGGCGTGAAAGGATAACGCAGCTTGAACCTACTTGGCACAGCAAAAGGTTTCTTCAGAGTGCGCCATTGTTCACCAACA
The DNA here is from genome assembly GCF_965119305.1 of Pelophylax lessonae. Taxonomy (NCBI): domain Eukaryota; kingdom Metazoa; phylum Chordata; class Amphibia; order Anura; family Ranidae; genus Pelophylax; species Pelophylax lessonae. The sequence goes on from NC_138780.1 coordinate 68,153,470, forward strand.
GCGCGCTGAAAATCCTCAGTACAAGGAAAAACCTGCAAAGTTTGGCGCCTCCGCTGTGTCCCATAGGAAGCCAGAACGGCAGGTGGACACGGTTCATCCTGTAAATGCAGCGTTTGTTTGATAGAAGCAATTAACTCATCCATGAGTGCAAGCTCTTCAGACGAGCCAGGGGGAGAATCATCAACCCCCTCAACCTCTGCGTCACCCTCCGACCCTGCAAAGTCCAGGGACGAACGGGACTCCGATAAGGGGACCCCAGCCATAGCAGCCCCATCACCTTCGCCCTCTGAATCAGAGGATATTGAGAGTCTGGGCCGTTTAGTGGATTGAGCAGCCACCAGCATTTGCACCTGAGCAGCAAGGTTAGCCACTACAGTAGTCAAATCACCCCCTGGGGGGGGGGGGAAACAGCAGCCCCTTGGCCTCCCACCAAAGTGAGAGGAAATTTGCTTTCCTGAGAATCCATGCCCCCAAAAAAAAAAAAAAAAATTTGCAGGAGAATAAAGTAACTATCCCCCAAAAGCGCGGTCAGCGCAGCCCACCGCACTCACACACCGACCCCCACAGGGAAAGGCACAAAACTCAGGCAAGGATTCAGGATAGAGAGGATAAAAATCTGCAGAGACCACCGCTGCTGCCTCGATCGGTGCGCCCAGGAGAAGAGGAAGTGATGTAATACAGGGCGCTCTATTAGAGCCTATGGAGGCTACAAGAAAATGGCCGTCTGCAGTGCCAGCATGAGGCCGGAGCGATCGCCGCCAAAATGGCGGCGATTGGCGCCGAAAACGCCGCTCCCGCCCCTTTATACAGTGAAACACCAGACACATGCAGTATAATAAAAAACAATGGCGGACCGCCGCAGCGGTTGCCTCAAGTATGCACAAACATGATCCACATCATGCCCCACAGCACACAGCCTGTCACACAGTAAAATAACAGCACACATCCTGTACAGAGACAGTGCAATATAGCCCCCCTCCTTGCATTCCACAGAGTGCAGCTAAAAAACAGATAGGCAGTCCAACAGTGTTAACAGGGGCAGGGTTATACAGTCCCAGACTGACACCCCCCAAACAGACAGGTCCCCACACAGATACACTTACCTCCTAATATGGCGTGGGGAACCCGCACAAGCGATCAAGCCACTGCACATGGGACAGGGAGAGTCGCAGCCAGGACGCAGTAGAATTGCGGAGCGATACCGCAAGGCGTCCAGTGAGGTAGCCACCTCACCATAGCATCCCTGCAGCGAACAGGGATGGGTCGTTCATTGCGCCAGGAAAAATACCTGACTGAACGCTCAATGGCAGGCTGGGAAACCACTGACCCACAACCTGCGATCAGGGGGGTCAGCCCGAGACCCAGCCTGCATGATCCTCTTCATCAGAAGAACTAACTAATGCTGACAAAAATAACAGCTAAGTAAAGCGAGAGAGAAAAACTCAAATAAAATCAAAAAAAGAGAAAAGGCTGAGACAAAATGCTCCAGCATAGAGACATCCAGCTACTCCTGACAAGCTAGACATTGAAACTGGGGTATGGATACAGGAAGTAGGAGGTTATTGACTGAGGGGACCACCCCCTGGGGGTGGGATACGTTAAAAGCCTTAATATTGACATATTCTGTTGCCTAGCTACTCCTACAGAGCAAAGGTCATAACCCCCATTGTGACGAATATGAAGAGGCGGCGACTGTCGGAGGACGTAAGAGAAAATGGAGTTATCAGAAGGGGGAGGGGGTTCTAACTCTTCACTACTCCATCCAAAACTAAGTTAAAAATGTAGATTTAGTCTCACTTTAAAATGACAGGTTTCTGAACGTCTGCAGTGTGATCATATATGGACGCTGTGTTCTTACACTGCTGATTGTGTCTGTTCATTATGTCTCTGCAGAATTATCCTCCTGGAGGAGCAGGACATGGCATGGAAGGGGATGGGACTGAAGGACGACGACATGGGATGGAGGAAATTGGACTGGAGGAGGAAGACATGGGATGGGGGGTTGGGACTGGAGGAGGAGAACATGGGATGAAGGATATGGGACTGGAGGAGGACATGGGATGGAGGAGATGGAACTGGAGGAGGAGGAGATGGGATGGAAGAGGAAGAACTAGAAGACATGGAATGGAGGAGGAGGACATGGGATGGAGGAGATGAGACTACAGTGAGAGGAGACGGGATGGAGGAGATAGACATGGAGGAGGAGGACATGGGATGGAGGAGAGAAGACTGCAGGAGGAGGACATGGGATTGGGGAGATGGGATGGAGGAGAAGGAGAAGGAGGAGGGCTTGGGATGGAGGAGGACATGGGATGGGGCTTGGTGGGACAGCCAGTGGAATGTTGATGGTCAGGTCCGGGGGGGGGGGGGGCGCCCAGGCCTAAAGCTGTGTAAGGGGCCCCAAAATGTCTGATGGCTGCCCTGCTGCTGCCTAGACTTCTCACTTGCTCCTCCTTCTGGACCATTCTGAGCCTCCCCTCTCTGCCCTTTGCGCTCCCTCACGTTCACGCGGGCGGAGCCAGTCACATTGACGGCAACGCTAGGGTGAGGTGAGTAGTGAGGTGCGGGTGAATATATTGCTATTAAACTGATGCAGACAGATATAGGTGCTTCATAGTCCGTAACTTACTTCAGTATGTTTTATTTAGCAGATGCAGCAGTGCTTGTCTCACTCTCAGCAATGAGTTTATTCACAATTTTTTCTATTTCTCTCCCCAGTGCATGAAAGATGAAACAGGGGAGACCCACTAGAAGGACATCTGTACTGTACTCCAAACCCAGGGGGTCCCTGCTGGTCTGAATCTGTCTGGGGAGTGGCCCTTGCACATAGAGGAGGAGGAATAGCAAATTCCCACTGACACTAAGGCCCCTTTCACACTGTCCGTCCGTCGGACGGACTCCGTTTATCTCAGCAGGGGATCGATCCGCCGATCCCCCACTGAGCAGGAGGAGGACAGCTCTGTCTCCACGCTGTGTGCGGAGACAGAGCTGTCAGTTCCCCATGCATCTCTATGGGGGAATCTGATGGGAACAGACCGTCTGTCCGTTCTCATCTGATCCGATCCGATGGACAGATGGGAAATCGGGTTTCCATCTGTCCAGATATGACAGATCGGATTGGATCCGTTCCCATCCGATTCCCCCATAGAGATGCATGGGGACCTGACAACTGTGTCTCCGCACACAGCGCGGAGACAGAGCTGTCATCCTCCTGCTCAGCGGGGGATTGGCGGATCGATCCCCGCTGAGAAAAACGGAGTCCACCGGAGTGTTATATGGGAGCTACGATTTAGGAGTTCCATTAGTAAAAAAAATAAAAAAACATTATTGAAAGGGGTTGGGGTGACACCGTGAGTTACATCACTGGGTGACACCAACCCTAATGACGCCACTGATTTAATTTCCTTTTCATTCCTAAGATTATCACAAAAGGATGGCAATACTATCTCCTGCTTCCTGTGGAAGGAAGAAGCTACCATAGGCCAATATAGAGGATCTGGCTTAAGGCTAATCCTATCTGGAAAGATCAACATAATTTGTTCTTTTATTGAAAGACTTTGTAAGTCCCCTACTCTCCTGGCTGTTTTGACAGCAAAGAGGATAGCTAATTTTAGGGACAAAAACTTAAAAACCTCTTCTAGAGGTTCAAAAGGGCTTCTAGATAACCCCACTAGAACCCTAGTCGGGTCCCAAGGAGGGAACCCATCTCTGGTGACAGGGGTAGCTCTATCCCTGGCTAACAAAAATCTTTTAACTAAGGGCTCTTTTGCAAGTCTTGTATCCAGAAATACAGAGAGCTGCAATCTGTACCCTAAGGGTGTTAACCGCCACACCCTTATCTACCCCATCTTGTAAGAATTCCAAGATTATGGGGATAGAGGCAGAGGAAACTTTTTTCTGTTTACGCCAGGTACAAAATTATTTCCAAACTTTAAAGTAAACTTTTCTTGTTACTGGCTTCCTGCTCAGGAGTGTGTCTGACTATCTGATCAGCCCTTAATTTTAAGGATATGGCGCTAACTGATCAGATCTTCACCTGGAAGGATCCCAGTCTGGAGTGGCTGACCAGTTCCTGCAGCAGGTCTGGGGGGTTCCCTTGGGAAGCAGGAATTAGAGGGGGAAAAGGCATAAGTTAGTCTGCACTGCTACATCTAGTCCAGAGCATCCAGATCCAACACTTCTCTTTCTTGTAAGAGGAACCTCTCCCTGTTCCCCTCCTCGGTGACCACTGCAAATCCCAGGAACACCTGGTGCTCCTGTATTGGAACAACCTGATAGGTATTCCTAAGATCCGGAGTGGTCACAAACACCAGGGAATAAAACCCTTGGTAGGATGGATCTTTTGGCATGGGGATTACCCTTGATACCTCCTTTGGAGGATGAGCCAAAGTCACTTCTGATGGGAACAGAGGTGCCACCTTGACTTTGAAGTAACTTAGTCTCTTTGGAACTTGTTCCTAGAGAGGGGAAACGCGAATTAGCTCTTTGCAAACCTCTACCAGCGCCCCCTTTTCTATACGGCTCCTTTCTGGCACCCTGTGGGGTCTGCCCCTAGGGGTCACTAAAAAATCTCCTAATATTGTCCTTTTTGGGTTTAGTAGGAACTTTTTTGCCTTTCTCAGAGGACCTGGACAGCACCTTATCCAGGCCTGAGCCAAACAGTAAAGACCCTTCAAAGGGCAAACCTCAAAGCTTCACCTTTGAAGTGAAGTCAGACTAACGATCCATAGCATCTTTTATGTTCCCTGTATTTTCAAAGGAAAGATCAGATTTCTTGGTTGCTTGGGGCAGGGAGGCGTCCAATCTTGGAGTTTTAAGGAACTTATTAATCTCTTCTTCCTTAACCGCCTGCCGACCGCCGCAAGTATATTTACTGCTGCAGTCAGCCCCTCCTGGGCAAAGCGACGTAGTACTACGTGGCTCACCCAGGAGCCTGTAGGGGGCGAGCGAGCGCCGCCGGAGGTGCGCTCCCGCAATCTCCCGCTGGAGAGGGAGAAAGGCAGGCAGCCAAAGTAAACAAAGCCGCCTGCCATTCTCCCTGATGTAACAGCAGAGATCATACGATCCTGCTATGTAGGATTGTATGTCTTTGTGGTTACATCAAAAGCCACGCCCCTTGACAGTTAGAAGCACGCCCCTAGGGACACACTTAACCCCTGGATCTCTAATAAAGTTAACTCCTTCCCTGCCAGTGTCATTTTTACAGTAACAGTGCATATGTATAGCACTGATTACTGTAGTAATGTCACTGGTACCCCCAAAAGTGTCAAAAATGTTAGTCAGGGGTCTGATCTGTCCGCCGCAATTTTGCAGTCCTGCAAAAAAAAAAAAAAAAAAAAAACAATAAAATTGCAGATCGCCGCCATTACTAGTTAAAAAAACAAAAAATTACATAAATCTTTCCCTTAGTTAGTAAACGCAATAACTTTTGCACAAACCAATCAAAATACTCTTATTGCGATTTTTTTTTACCAAAAGTATGTAGCAGAAAACAAACTGGCCTAAAATGTTAAAAAATTTAGATTTTTACATTTTTTGGGGGGAATTTCATATAAAAAAAATTTGAAAAATAGTTATTTTTTTCAAAAATGTACGCTTTTTTTGTTTATAGCGCAAAAAATAAAAATCGCACAGGTGATCAAATACCACCAAAAGTAAGCCCTGTTTGTGGGAAAAAAAGGGCGTCAATTTCATTTGGGTACAGCGTCGCACGACCGTGCAATTGTCCGTTAAAGTCACGCAGTGCCGAATTGCAAAATAGGCCCTGGTCTTTGAGCAGCCAAATCCTCCGGGGCTTAAGTGGTTAAAAGGGAACGTTTTTTTTGTCTAAATAGACCTTTCTCAGGACATTGCCACTCTTGGAGGATTAAATCCTTCAAACAGGAAACACCTTGGATGGGCTTCTGCCTAATCCCATGTACATCCTATCCTGTACCGAGGTTTCCCTAGGTGGTTCTGGAATTCCTTCTGTAGTATAAACAGCTTGAAGGAGTCCTTCCAAATCATCTAGAGGAAACAGATTTTTGTTTAACCTGGGCTCTTCCTCCTCACTATTCGGGTCTGACTCCTCTTCTGAGCTAGGTTGAGACCTAGACTGACTTCCTACCTCCAGATGGCCCAGCCCTGGACAAGACACTCTTGAGGGGAAGGGGCCGTTGTCACCTGAGAGGGAGGCACGGAGGTACTGATAGTCTGAAGAGTAGCAAGCATTTCCTCCTGCATAGATTTAAGGAAATCCTTCATTAATACAGAGGCCGCTTCACCTGCCAGTTTGTTAATACAGGTGTAACAAAAAGGCTTTGTATATGATCTAGACAATCTATCCCCGCAATTACGACATCCCTTAGAGGAGCTAGCTGCAATAGGGGGTGGTATGACCGAGGCCTCCTGAGTCCCAACCGGGACTTCTGCAAGAGAAAATTACCGACAGATCACTCTTCTTGCCATAATTTTAAACACAGGCTACAGGTACCTAAGAGAAGGCATAGCGTTACCAGGGCCTAAGGCAGACATCGGTACAACCCCCCCGTGCTACAGGTAAAAAGACAGATGGCCTTACCGGGATCCGGCCTGCTTTTACTAGTAGCCACCCAGAGCGACTTTCCCTCTTCCATGAGGCGAGTAGCGGTGGGTCTTGTTTATTTGGCAGCTTTCCCATTCTTTAGGGCCGAAGAGTCTGCCATCTCACTGCCAAGTGGTTTCAGCGTCTCCTCCAAGAACTCTTCGTCTTCCGTGTTGTGCTGCGCATGCTTCGCCTCGGAGAACAGAAGTTCCAGTTTCCAAAGCGAGGCTTGAGGGGCGCTGCGGCGGGTTTTTTTTAATCAAAAGACGCTGAAATGTCCTGGAAGACTGGAGGAGACCCCTGCAAGGAATCAGGGCCCAGGCATGGAGTAACCAATCAGAGGAATGACTGCCTGGGGCTCAGGGCGACCTGTAAGAAGCCAGCAGATAGGGAGCAGCCTTCACTGGCCCGACCGTACCTGGCTTACAGGGGGACCGTCCACTACACACTGTTTTAGGTCAGAGAAAAAAAATAAATGTTTCGCTGTGGGAGAAACACAATCTAAACTTAGGGGCAAGGGGAAGGGTGGGGCCTTTTAACAAGCTGTGAATTGTGTTTCCTGTAGGGAGGAGCCTATCATCTCTCATATGTTTGCCATCCTGGAAGGTGCAGAGAGAAAAAACTATTCAGTCACAGGGAATGTATGAGGACACGAGTCCATACAATGCGATTTGAGGAGAAGCGATTTAACCTCAGGCTACGCAGGGGTTTTTTTACAGTAAGGGCTATAAGATTGTGGAACTCTCTACCACAAATGGTGGTAACTGAGGGAGTACGTCTACTGTTAAAAGACTCTTGAACGTACATCTCAAAGATCAAAACATTCAGGGGTATCGAAAATTAATACGTCCACACGCCTACACAGGTTGAACTGGATGAACTATTGTCTTTATCCAACCTCAACTACTATGCAACTTTACATATAAAATGTTTGTACTAGGGATCGAAAGTGCTTGTACCGGGGTGATGCCTGCAGCTAGAGGCATCACCCCGGTACCGCCGTCCATAGCCGACAGTCAGCAGTCTTGTAATGCCAACCGATACGGCTGAGAAGCCGCTCGGCTGTCATTACAAAGAGCGGGAGGGGACGCTCCCGGGTCTCCCGTCCCACTGGGAGACCCGGGCAACCATCCTGCACAGACGCTGAAGACTCGATCAAAGCCGCATTTGGCTCTAAACGGGTCTCCATGTAAAAACCCGGAGCCAAATTAAAAAAAATGACAGCATTCAAAACAGCCAAACTTAGTGTTTTGAATTCTTTTCAGTGCAAAGGAGGGGTTTGGGGTCTCTGTCAAAAAAAAAAAAAAAAAAAAAATCGGTATTGGCTTTAAAAAAAAACGATATCGGTCGATCACTAGTTAGTACCCAGTTATATTATATACATTTAGGAAAAAAAAAACAGGCCTTTTTTTAAAGCATTCTACTGAGCTGGCCAGAACCACCTCTGGAGGGAGTCTATTCCTCATTTTCACAGCTCTAACTCGCTTATGGACCCCCTTATGTATTTGTACACGTTGATCATATCCTCGCTTATCTCCTCCTCTCAAGAAAATAAATTCAGTTCCTCTAATCTTTCCACATAGCGGAGCTCCTCCATGCCTCTTATCAGTTTGGTTGCCCTTTTCTGCACTCCTTTTTGAGAGCTGGTGCCCAAAACTGAACTGCATATTCCAGATGAGGCCTTACGAATGATTTGTACAGGGGCAAAATGATCTCTCTCTCTGGAGTCCATACCACTCTTAATACAAGAAAGGACTTTGCTCGCTTTGGAAACCGCAGCTTGGCATTGCATGCTATTAATCTTATCTACCAAAACACCCAGATCCATCTCCACTATAGTTTCCCCAATTTGTACCCCCCTAGTATGTATGATTCATGCATATTCTTAGCCTCCAAGTGCATAACTTGACATTTATCAACATTAAATCTAATTTTCCACATAGTTGCCAAATGAAATCGCCAGCTTGCAAGTTGGAGACATCCTGAAAGAACAGTATTCCACTGCACAGCTTGGTGTCATCTGACAACACTGAATTGGTACTTTTAATCTTCGACCCTATATCATTTATAAAGTTATTAAAAAGTAAGGGTCCCAACACTTAACCACTTAAGCCCCGGAGGATTTGGCTGCTAAAAGACCAGGGGGTATTATGCGATTCGGCACTGCGTGACTTTAACGGACAATTGCGCGGTCGTGCGACGATGTACCTAAACTAATTTGACGTCTTTTTTTTCCCACGAACAGAGCTTTCTTTTGGTGGTATTTCATCACCTGTGCGATTTTTTGATCATGCGCTATAAACAAAAAAAGAGCAACAATTTTGCAAAAATAACAATATTTTTCACATTTCTTATATGAAATTCCCCCCCAAAAAAAAGTAAAAATCAAAATTTTTTAACATTTTCGGCCAATTTGTTTTATGCTACATATGTTTGGGAAAAAAAAAAAAAAAAAAAAAAAAAAAAAAAAAAATCGCAAAAAGCGTATTTTGATTGGTTTGTGCAAAAGTTATCGCGTTTACTAACAAAGGGAAAGATTTTTGTCATTTTTGGTGTTTTTTTTTTTAACGCGTAATGTCGGCGATCTGCGATTTTTTTTGCGGTACTGCGACATTGCGGCGGACAGATCGGACCCTTGACTGACATTTTTGACACTTTTGGGGGTACCAGTGACATTTCTACAGTAATCAGTGCATATACATATGCACTGTTACTGTAAAATTACACTGGCAGTGAAGGGGTTAAGGTTTTTTTTGAGAGGGAGGGGCTATGTGTGCCCCTAGGGGCGTGATTCTAACTGTGATTGGCTGTGGCTTGAGATGTATGAACAGTGATCAACAGTTCTACATAGTAGAACCGTATGATCATCGTTCATACACTGGGGAGAATGACAGGTGGCTTGTTTACATCAGCCGCCCGTCTTTCTTCCTCTCCCCCGACGATCGCCGAATCGCCGGGATCCATGACCACTCAGGAGCGCGCCTCCGGCGGCGCGCGCTCGCTCCCTAGACCCTCACAGGCTAGCGACGTAGACCTACGTCACTCTGCCTGTGAGTGGCTGACCGCCGCAGTAAATAGTCGTGCGGCGGTCGGCAAGTGGTTAACTAGGGAGTATACCACTAACAATCTTGGACCATTTAGGGTAAGAATCATTAACCACTACTCTCTGAATTCAATCTTTTAGCCAGTCTTCTATCCATTTACAAACTGATCTTTCGAAGCCCAAACAAGGTGTCCCAAGTGCTAGACCCAAAGGCAAATCCCATTGCCCATTGTCCCAGGGACAACCAGATGCAGCCGTCAGGATAAGTATTCTACGTTACTAAACTGGCAACCAAGGAATAAGACAGTGCTATATGGATGGGATAGTGGATACAACATCCTTGTGAAATCTAAAGAGCCAATGGAAAGTCTCAATGCCGTTTTATTGTGAGCAAGTACCGTAAAATCCTCAGCATCATAAAAATTTGAAAAGCAGGCCAGTATGTCCAGATGTAGAAGGGCTAATGTCCACTATTCCTTGAGCAGGATGGAGAAAGTCTGCCGTGGTTTGCAGCAACCGGCCGCTGACATGGAGCTGCAGACACATTCGGAGACCAAACCAGGTCCTGACGGTACTCACGTATGAAGTCACCGCGACCCAAAGGTGGAAAGGCCAAACCAGAATAAGATGCCAATAAAACCAGCCTGGACGCAGAAGGGAAATGTTGCCGTGACTATGCGTTTTGCGCACATGCGCTTTGTTAAGTCATGGGATTGTCGGCAACAGCAGAATTTATAGCTCATCAAGATGGAGCAGGAGTGGGCAGAGCAAATTACTGATCATATAAAACAGTGCAGCGCTAAAGTTGATTGCTCATAAACTCCGTTAATGATCACATACATAAAATAAAACAAAATACAATGTCAGAGTAAAAATTAAAATCATGCAGTTAAAAAAGGGATGAATAAATGTCCATAGAAGAAGTGGATGAAGGGCGTGGCCTGGCGCAGCATGTGAGAGGACGTGTGTGAGAGGAGCTCCGCCGGACCGATATCCTTCACCGCTAATCCTGCAGCCCTTCGGGCACGATAATCCTTCCTTCACCTCCCGCACACCCGCGGCACCGACCTCCGCATGTCTCCGCCGAAGAAAGGCTCTGAAGCTGCGGCAAAACTGGCTGCATTCCGGAGGCTGGAGAAGGAGGCCCCGATCCAAGATGGCGCCGGCCCGTCGCTCGTGGTGGAGGAGCCTGAGAGCCCTGCTACATCCAAGGTTTTGGAAGCGATTGCTACTTGCCAGACCATGCTGACAACTAAAATCGAGGAGGTGAAGGTAGATATATCTTTGATGCGTCAGGATATGCAGAAGCTGAGGGACAGAGTTGGTGAGGCTGAACACAGAATTAGTGAGGTGGAAGACTCCCTCCCCCCATTGCAAAGCTCCTCAGACAGGCTGCAGCAACAAGTACACCTTATCCTCCAAAAACAAGATGACATGGAGAATAGGCTGCGCCGCTGTAACCTGCGGTTCATTGGCCTCCCGGAGGGCTCTGAAGGTGCTGACCCCTCATCATATTTGGAACAATTGCTTACTCAGACTTATGGCAGAGAATCCTTTTCACCCACTTTTGTTGTGGAACGTGCACATCACCTCTCAGGGCGCCCCCCCCTCACGTTCATCGCTAAATTCCTGAACTATCGGGACCGAGATGCCATATTGCGCCTGGCCAGGGTTAAGGGGAACATTCCATTTGGAAATCACAAAATAGCGATTTTCCCCGACTTCTCTGCTGAGGTCCAGAGGCGCCGCAAGAGCTTTTTGGAGGTCAAACGCAGACTGCGTATCAAGAATATCAAATACTCCATGTTGTATCCGGCCCGTCTTAGAGTGGAGGGCGAGGACCGAGCCCACTTCTTTGAGGATCCGGAAGCCGCCATCTCCTGGCTAGAAGGACTGGAAGCTAGAGCCTGACCACCTTGCCCTGGCGACTTTATGATACTTTCTCCCTGATGGCCTATACCTTAAGCTGCTGCATGGGTGGAGGAGGGGTTTTGTAGATCCTGTGGAACTCAAGACTTTGCATCCCTCTTCCCCCCCCCCTCCCCCCTCATTTTCCTGCACTATTGCTCCTGTGTTTGACCGGCGGAGCGCCCTAGCTCCACAGATGGAACTGATTTCTCTGTTCTCTTCCTATGGACTTCCACCTGCCCATAGGCTTTGCTACCCAGCGATACACCTGTTGGTTTTCGCCCCCTACACCCGCTAAGGCGTGTGTTTGTGCCCAACTCCCCTGTTGCCCCCTGCGACTTCTGCTGGACCTGGGCCCCCGGGCCCCCTTGTTTATTCTATTTGTATTTCGCTGTATTTTTGCTGCATACCTTGGGGGTCCCTGGCCTCCTGATCTTGCTCTTTCCCAGTCGCATGTGGGCCTGTTCTGGTTGAAGCACTTGTTTGGGAACATGCCCGCACAAGTTGGGGTTGGTGCAGGGCAGGGAGGGGGGATTGGGGTGTTACCATTGTTTATGGTTTATATTTGGTACAATCTCTATACTGTTTCTGTTTTATGCACATTGACCTCAAGTAATAATTATTTGCTCTTTTGCTGCTGTTTATCGCCGCTGGTGTGTGACCGTGGACTTGTTGGTTCCGTGGCCTTACTGCCTGAGATCCTGGGAGCCTCCGCTCCGCGCTCTGTACTACCCCTGCCATGGCCGCATTGAAATTGTTGACGTGGAATGTCAGGGGTATGCGTGATAAGATTAAACGAACGGCTGTCTTTAATGTCCTACGCCGTGTACGGGCTGATATTATAGTTCTGGTGGAGACACATTTGGAGGGCCGTGTACAACAGTCCCTCAAACGTCCCTGGGTTGGTTGGGTGCAGCACTCTGCTTATAGCTCACACTCCAGGGGTGTGGCGCTACTGGTGGCCAAATCGGTACATTTCCAGCTCCTAGGATCTCAGGTCGACCCAATGGGTAGATATGTTTTTCTCAAAACGTCAGTCTATGGGGAATTGATGCTACTGATGGCTTTCTATGTGCCCCCCCCTTACTCTGCTGTGATTATTATGGAGGGACTGGCGTTTATGGCACAGAGCCCAGGGGCCCCGGTGATCTGGCTGGGTGACTTTAACAATGTGATGGACTCGGGTCTGGATAGGTCCGGTGGCGCCTCCCAGGTGCCGCCGGGGTCGTCCCCGACCAGGTTCTCCCGATTGTTGGAGAGCTTTGGTTTGGCCGACTCTTGGCGCAGCAAATAACCCGCGCAGCGCGCGTACTCCTGTTTTTCGGCTGCACACCACTCTATGTCACGCATTGATCTGATATTGCTGTCTCGAACCCTGCTCCCCAGGTTACTGACGGCAGGCTTCGCCCCACGGACTCTGTCTGATCACTGCCCTTATTGGATACTGTTGTCCTTGCCCTGCAATAGACCTCCCCCGGCCTGGCGCCTGAATCCCGCCTGGCTCCCCTTGGTGTCGGATGGGAACGACATTGAGGGGACCTGGACACAATTCTTTTCTGACAATGAGGGCACTGCCTCCCCGGCTGCGGTGTGGGAGGCGTTTAAACTGTTCGCCAGATCCACTATGATTTCCAAAATCAAGGCTGTTAGAGCGCGGGCTGCCGAGGAGATCTCCAGGGCAACGACAAATCTAATTGAAGCTGAACAGGCCTTTATGGGGGACCCGACTCCGGCACATGAATCTCAGTATAAATTGACCTCTAAAGTCCTTTCCCAACTTGACTACGAGAGGGCAAAATCTAAGATGTTTTTTCAGAAGCAGAATCTGTTTGCACATGGTGAGCGGGCGGGGAAACTCCTCGCATACTTAGTTCATTGTGAGGATAGGCCCCCGGTAGTTATTACTTTGAAGGATGACCTGGGTAATGAGATCTCTGATCCTGCTGCGGTGACACAGTGCTTCCGCTCATTTTTTAATACTCTTTACACCTCTAGGGCTCCCGCTGACTGCACTGACATGCATGACTTTTTGGACTCTATTGACTTTCCTACTTTGACACCCGACCAGTTGGCGACCCTCGAGGCACCCATCTCTGTGGAAGAGATTGCAGCAGCCGTGTCCAAGTTCCCTAGGTCTAAGGCCCCCGGCCTGGACGGCCTCCCGATTGAATTTTTCTCCCAATATTCGGAACTCCTTTCTCCTAAATTATTGGCTTTGTTTCAATCTCTATTCAAAGATGCAACCCTACCCCCTTCTATGCGGGAGGCGCTAATTGTGCTCATTCCCAAGCCGGGCAAGGATGTACACGCCCCAGAGTCTTACCGTCCCATCTCTTTGCTCCCAGTAGACACTAAAATCCTTGCGAAAATTTTATCCCTCCGCCTTAACAAGGTGATCCTTTCACTCGTACACTCGGACCAGGCCGGGTTCATGCCTGGGAGGAACACCTCATTTAACCTTCGCCGGTTATTTATGAATCTCCAGGCACGGCACGACGGAATGGGTGGCAGGGTGGTGGTCTCATTGGACACGGCTAAAGCATTTGACTCGGTAGAGTGGCCGTTTCTGTGGACCTGTCTGGGCCGGTACGGCTTTGGACCTAATTTTATTAAGTGGGTCAAACTTCTATATAGCGCCCCGGTAGCTAGGGTCCTGGCAAATGGCTGGCAGTCGACCGCCTTCCCTTTATCCCGTGGCACTCGACAGGGGTGCCCCCTCTCCCCCCTGCTGTATGCCCTGGCCGCGGAACCTCTGGCGATGGCCATTAGAGCACATCCCGGGATTCGAGGCCTACGTAAGGGACCGTTGGAGGAGAAGATCAGCATGTATGCAGATGACACTTTGTTATATTTGGAAGACTCTCGGGAATCCCTACTCACGGCCCTTTCTTTAATTGAACGGTATGGACGATTCTCCGGTTTTCAGATAAACTGGGATAAGTCACAAATTCTCCCGCTTGACGAAAGCCCACAGGCAATCACCCCCGCAAGCCCAGCCCTACAATGTGTATCCCGCATTAAATACTTAGGGATTCAAGTGACAGCTAACTCAGCAGATTATGTCCCGGATAACGTTCAACCCCTGTTCCCTCTGCTTAAGGCTAAAATTCAAGTATGGTCCAAATTACCTCTGGGAGTGATGGGTAGAGTCAATTTAATTAAAATGATTCTCCTTCCCAAAATACTTTATGTTGTATGGCACTCTCCTATTTACCTGCCACTCAAGCTGTTTAAGCAGATGGAATCACTCCTCAAGACCTTTGTTTGGGGTGCTAACCGGCACAAGATCTCCTGGCGCAAACTCAAGAATCCTACAAACCTAGGGGGATTGGCCCTGCCGGATTTTAATCTGTACTATCTGGCAGCTCAGTTGTCCCAGTTCTTTCACATAGATAAAACAGATAGAGAACGTTTTTTGACCCTGCTCTGCCCTGGGTGGGCTCATCCCCTCGGGGACCCCCTCCTAGTTATCCTTAGGGGTGTCAGGGGCTCGCCGGAGCCCTTGTGCCCCAGATCTCTTCTATACCACTATTGTCGGATCTGGGAGGTGGTAGCGTCCAGGCTTCGGTGCCCTCCATTTCACACATTCACCCCTCTGTGGCATAACAGCGCATTACGCGAGTTTCTTTCCATCCCTGACCTGTCGATATGGAGCGGGAGGGGTATTCTTCTCCTTAGCCATATCTCCACGACCACTGGTCTGCGGTCTTACGAGGCCTTGCGGGATCAGTTTGCGATCCAGGGCCCCATGCACTACAGATACTTACAGCTCTCCCATGCCTATAGATCTCAATTCCCTGATGGCCCTCCTGAGCTAGAATCGGTTACCACCCTTGAGATTGTTAAAAGTACAGCACCCAGTCACCTTATTTCCATGTTCTACTCTGAACTTCACACACCTTCCTCGACCACCTTGGCTTTTGCACTTAAGACCCGCTGGGAGCGCAGTGTGGGGGCCATGGAGGATGAGGAATGGGAGGATGCCCTGGAGACGTGCCGCAGAGTGTCGCCAAAACTGTCGGATCGCCTAACTCAGACCTTTATAATACACCAGGCTTATCTCACCCCACTCAGACTGTCCAAATATCACCCTGACTTGGTCCCTTCTTGTCCTATGTGTGGAGACCCTGACGCCTCCTTCTTTCATCTCTTGTGGAGCTGTCCCCAATTACAGACTCTATGGCAACAAGTAGTCACATTCCTCCATGACAAGATGGGGTCTCCTCTGCAACTCTCCCCTAAGGAGTGTCTCCTGGGGGTTTACCCAGATGGAGAGATGCCCAAATCCACTGTCATATTTCTTCAGGAAACTTTGTTTATAGTACGTAAACTGATAGCCAGGAGGTGGATGAGACCTACTCCTCCTACTCTAGGTTTGTGGATTAAGGAGGTTAATAGTGTCATCCCATTTCATAAACTTTTATATAAACATAGGGGGTGCCCTCAGAAGTTCAACAAGATTTGGGACAAATGGGTGCAGTGCCCTGATACGGCTCGGTAATGCAGTGGGTAACTATTTTATGTTGACCGCCCCTGGTAAATCAATATTTTCTGTTCGAGGGCTGGATCGACGGGGAGCCACTGACTACTGTTTTTTTTTTTACTATGTCTGTTCTGTCTC
This sequence comes from Pelophylax lessonae, assembly GCF_965119305.1. Taxonomy (NCBI): domain Eukaryota; kingdom Metazoa; phylum Chordata; class Amphibia; order Anura; family Ranidae; genus Pelophylax; species Pelophylax lessonae. The sequence continues at coordinate 68,169,604 of NC_138780.1, forward strand.
TCGGTGCTGATCATTTTGTATATTTGTATTTTTGTACCCCAATGTGTTATGAACCTGATTGCAGTTTCAATGCACGGTTTATTTTTGTATTGTACCAAAAATTTCAATAAACCTCACTGTTTTGAAAAAAAAAGAAGAAGTGGATGAATAGAAAAAGTCCTCATCCGAATCCCGTGTAGCAGACACAGCAAATGAAGGGGATAAAGTATTGGTTGAACCAAAACAAGGAATCAAGGAAGATCCAGCTCCACACACACTGTGTATTGTACAAACTGCTTACCAGATACAAATGACCACTAAGTTATAGGTCAGTGATGGTGAACCTTGGCACTCCAGATGTTTTGGAACTACATCCCATAATGCTCAACTACACTGCAAAGTGCATGAGCATCATTTTTGGTTCCAAAACATCTGGGGTGCCAAGGTTCGCCTTTACTGTTATAGGTGGTCTAACGGGGCGTGAGGGAACGAGGTCTCCCTCGGATTCAGGCTTTTTTTCTATTTATCCACTTCTATGGACATTCATTCATCCCTTTTTTAATTGCTGGATTTACATTTTCGCTTGAATGTTGCATTTTAGGTTTTATTTTATGTATGTGATCATTAACAGAGTTTATGAGCTGAGTTTTTATTTGGCAATCAACTTCAGCACTGCACAGTTTTATATGATTAGTTAGGAGTTTGTATTTTGAGTGCTAGCTGCTTTCTTTTTCTCTACTTAAAGAGTTTGTAAACCCACTTCTAACTTTTACCTTTAGGTAAGCCTTTAAGAAGACTTGCCTATAGATACTGTAAATATCTCCTAAACTTGCACCATTTAGAAGATTTTTACATTTCATGCAGCCGATGATGTCATCGGCACATGTGCTCTGAAGAAATGGCTGCCCATGCCATGACTGGAGGGAGTGATGTCATGCGGCTCCCGGCCAGTAGCATAGCCAGAGTCTGCAGACAAGGAAGGAAGACGGCTGAAGGTGGATGCGGCCTCCAGCGGGGATGACAAGGGCTTTGTTTGGAGGCAAGTGTCAGATAATGTGCTAGTAGGTTATGCATACTAGCACATTATGTATTTAATTTGCAGGGAAGAAAAAAACTAAAAAAAAAAAAAAAGGAAGAGTTTACTTCCTCTTAAGCGGGGTGTTTTTCCGCTTATTTGGTAGAGCAATGTATAGCATAAAGATAAAATTATAGAAAATACTCAATGGTCTCAATGAGGAAGCTTGAAGTGCATTATTTCATTTAAATACAACCTACATTCACCCTGTAGGTTTTTTGGCCCCAATCGGTGTAATCTTACCGTATTTATATAAGAAGCATCAAGCGTAGATACAGGGATTGAGATGAGCCGCCGGCCGGTCGGCTCCTCTGCCCGTCCTCAACAAGCTGGTGACGTCAGCACGCCGCGACCGACGCAAGTTTCGTCAAATATGACGTTTTCAAGGTACGGGCGGCGTGCTGACGACACCGCTTAAATACATTAGGAATCATGCCCCGTGTGACCATCGAGGGCGGGACCATCCGCCATCTTGCCGAAGACCAAAGGCAGTGATGTCCGCACTGATGACAGACCGCCACTAATTGCACTAGGGTACTTCGCAAGAGGGTATATGCCAGAATTTCAAACTAAAAGATTATATGGCAACATTAATGTCACCTTAGCATCAAATTGAATGCCAGTGCCCATTAAAGGCTAAAAATTAAAAGTTAGTTGCGCCACCTACTGACAGGCACAAATATTAAAATCACGAATCAATATTGTGTATCGGTCACAGGAAGCATGATACCTCACATTCCCTCAATACTGATAATAAAATTAAACATTAAACGAATATACTCAATATAATTGAGAATAAAAATAAAAAATATGTAAAATATAAAAAAATATAAATTAAATTTACATATAATATAGAAATAAATAAGCTTTCAGTCAATGGGGTAAATGATAGCGCCACCCAGTGACAAAAACACATGTCCACTTCATACTAACATATAAATGCCAGTTTCGTGAACTCTGGTGCTCCACAGTACATGATGTAGTTAAATAAGCATCAATTACGCTAATTAAATACTAGGGGAGAACTTATCAATCCCTAAAAACAACATATTCCTCGGATCCTTGTTATGTGCCACCAAAAAATGTTTAGAGACCGAGTGTCTATCAAAGCCCTTGCGTATGTTGGCAATATGTTCGTTCAAACGAACATTCAGAGGACGTTTGGTCCGCCCAATATATTGCAACCCGCACGGGCACTGGAGCAGATAAACGACCCCAGTGCTCGTGCAGGAAACAAAGGGACTGATCTTAAAGGTCCTCCCATTGCTGGTAGAAACAAACTCCTTGGTGTTTTTCCGCCTAATACCATTCAGGCGGCACACTTGGCACCTGTTACACTTATAGTATCCCTTTAGTTGCTCCAAAAAGGTTGGTTGTTTTGTGGGTGCCTCAATGACATTTGGGGCAACCAAATCGCAAAGGCTCGGTGTCCCTTTAAAGATGACTCGGGGTTTTTCAACCAAAGATGATGACCTGGGGGGCCTTTTCATGCGCCTCAAGAATTTAATGATCTCTGAGATTCATACGCAGTGGGACATTGCTTTCCTTGAGACGTATCTGAAAAACAGCATGGTCCCCAGGAGCCTTAGGTGGGAGGTATGCCCCCAAACGGGGGAATCAGAATTGGAGGAATGGTACAAATATTTTAATGAGGCAGGCCTGTCCTTTCTTAAATTCCTGATGGGGAGAAAGAAAGCAAAACTGTCTAGATTGGATGAAGAAGTTAAGTCCATCAAGGATAAACTCGCTCCTTTTATGGACAGTGAGGAATATAAAGCCGCCTCTGGAAATCTTCTTAAGACCCTCGAAAAAGAGGAAAAGGAGCAAAAAATTAAGAAAAGGAAGAAGTATAATCGAGACATTCTTGATTACCAGAAAGGGAGTGTATTTGAATGGCAAAAGAAATTACTTTTGGGGACTGACGAGGAGACTGATGCGCCAATGGATGTCACACAGCCTGGGGTATCGGCCTCCTCTATGGTCCCAGTATCTGGTGCCCCGCAGAGGGGAGCTAATACATCTAAAACTCCCAAAAATAAACGGAGGGCTTCTCAGAGATCACCCGTTAGGGGGCAAAACTTGAATAAGGGGAGACCCCACAATAGGCCTACCGGACCCTATGTTTCCCACCAGCCTAGCCACTGGAATGGTAATGCCGTGGGACCACGGGGTGCTCCATGGAATGGACCTCAGTGGCGAGGTTCTGATGGTGGAAAGCAGGGTCCTTATCGCAATTTTGGCCCTCAATGGAGGCCCCACCCTTCTGATCAACATACTCCCTATAGGTATGACCAGACTCCTCAATGGAGACAGGGACCACCCAATTTTAGGCAGAACCAGTCATGGATGAACCCTAACTATGGTCAGAACGAATATGGTGACTATGAGGAAGGTCCTTATGGTAATGAGCAATGCCAGGGTGGGCAGTATTATAATGTACCGACCAGAAACCAATTCTTTCCCCTAAGGGACAATGAATGTCCCGAAGATGAGGAGCCTGTCAGTTCTCAGCCATTGCAACAACGTAGGGTTGTAGATACTGGGGCCCCCCCCTTCTCGGGCACTCAGCAATTGGGCCAGGGATATCCGGAATGGGGTTTTTCCAGGGTAAATCAAGGCATCAAGAGGTCGGCAGAACAAGACGAGGCACCAGAGGGGGGAGAAGGATCCAACTCAAAAAAAGTAAAGATGTAGCAGGAGTTGGGATCTTCAATTTAAGTAAAGTTGTCCTATCTGAACCTGAAAAACGGATTCTAGACAAGGGTCTTAAGTTTGCCCCCCCGAGAACCCTTAATAAATTTGAGACGTACATGGACGTCCACAAATTTATTAGGAAAGTGAACATCAAACGCTACATCGCTAGCAACCCTGTTAAAGAGAATCGCATGGTATCCCAGTATCAGCACTCTGGGCTTGCGAATGCCTCTTTGTTCAACCCCCCAGGCTCCCTAGCTCCATCTGTCAAAGTCTTCAGAGATATTGTCCTGAGGGACCTTGAGTCCATGAAGGTCCATAAGTGCAAACTAAATAGGGACTTACAAGAAGGACTTGATTCTTTATGTAAAAATAAAGAGTTAATTATTAGGCCTGCGGACAAGGGAGGGGCCATCGTTGTCCTGGATAGATGCGATTACCTACGAGAAATGCATCGTATTCTGGATGATGGCTCCACCTACTCTGTCCTGTCGAGGGACCCCAAAGGCCCATACAAACGGGAATTGGGGAGTATTATTGATAGGGGATATCAATTAAACATTCTTAATAAGAAGGAGACGTCTTTCTTAGTACCTAAATGTCCTCGTACCCCTGTCATATACTACTTGCCTAAGATTCATAAAAGTCTGACTTCCCCCCCCGGGTCGTCCCATAGTCAGTGGCATCGACTCTGTGACGTCCCGGGTGGGGAAATATATTGACTTATCTACAGCCCTTAGTACAGAGGATGCCATCTTATGTGCGGGACACTAGGCAGGTTATCAACACACTTTCCAACTTCACTCCTACTCATGGTATGTGGATGGTGACGGCAGACGTGTCGTCACTGTACACAATTATTCCTCATGAGTTGGGTTTGGGTGCAGTCAATATGTATCTAAATAGAGACTCAGGCTTGTCCAATATACAAATTTCATTCATCATGGAATTATTGGAATTTGCAACCAAGCACAATTATTTTTGGTTTGGGGGCCGGTTCTACCAGCAGGATACTGGAGTTGCCATGGGCGCCAAATACGCCCCGTCCCTGGCTAACTTATTCATGGCCCAATGGGAGGAGGATGTCATCTATGGCCGCAACAGACCGCAATTGGTGTTGTGGGCCAGATATATAGAGGACATCCTCCTCCTGTGGGACGGTCAAGAGTCTGATCTTGTCGGTTTTCTGGAGTCGCTTAATGTCAACACTAGGGGAATTCATTTAAACTATGAAATCAGCCAAAGTAACATCACCTTTTTGGATTTGTCCATCTCTATACGAAATGATATGTTTGTCACCAAGACGCATTTCAAGGCCACTGACAGGAACTCCTACATACCAGTTGACAGTTGTCATCATGAGTCCTGGTTGAAGGCTGTTCCTAAGGGGCAATATATGCGCCTACGGCGTAATTGCTCAGATCATAGCGATTTTCTTGCCCAGGCCCAGACTCTCACCGAGAGATTTCTGGAAAAGGGTTATGACAGGGGGTCTCTCGATGAAACCCTGGAAGAGGTTAGTAGGATGGACAGACTAAGTTTGTTGACACCTGGTGCTCGTGGGGTGGGCACTGATGTCAATGTTTGTCCTTCTTTCATTACCACCTTTTCCAACCAACACATGGGCATTAAGAAAATTATACAGCGTCATTGGCATATCTTACAGAATGACCCTGTATTGAAGAAAATTATGGTTGAAAAACCCCGAGTCATCTTTAAAGGGACACCGAGCCTTCGCGATTTGGTTGCCCCAAATGTCATTGAGGCACCCACAAAACAACCAACCTTTTTGGAGCAACTAAAGGGATACTATAAGTGTAACAGGTGCCAAGTGTGCCGCCTGAATGGTATTAGGCGGAAAAACACCAAGGAGTTTGTTTCTACCAGCAATGGGAGGACCTTTAAGATCAGTCCCTTTGTTTCCTGCACGAGCACTGGGGTCGTTTATCTGCTCCAGTGCCCGTGTGGGTTGCAATATATTGGGCGGACCAAACGTCCTCTGAATGTTCGTTTGAACGAACATATTGCCAACATACGCAAGGGCTTTGATAGACACTCGGTCTCTAAACATTTTTTGGTGGCACATAAGGATCCGAGGAATATGTTGTTTTTAGGGATTGATAAGTTCTCCCCTCATTGGAGGGGCGAACCTTTAGTACGTAAGCATCTCCAAAATGGAGATGTCATGGATCCATAGAGTCCGAACATACACGCCGTACGGACTTAATGTTGACACAGATGTCAATGCATTCATTGACACAGCCTGAGGATATGGCATTTTAAAGTTTATTATATATTATTTCTTTGAGATGATTGCTTTGGTTTTATAGGATTTATTACATTTGTTGCTTTCATTCTTCACAATTCATTACTGGTTTGGACATTGCTTAATAGCTCTCTATGTGTCTAGTATTTAATTAGCGTAATTGATGCTTATTTAACTACATCATGTACTGTGGAGCACCAGAGTTCACGAAACTGGCATTTATATGTTAGTATGAAGTGGACATGTGTTTTTGTCACTGGGTGGCGCTATCATTTACCCCATTGACTGAAAGCTTATTTATTTCTATATTATATGTAAATTTAATTTATATTTTTTTATATTTTACATATTTTTTATTTTTATTCTCAATTATATTGAGTATATTCGTTTAATGTTTAATTTTATTATCAGTATTGAGGGAATGTGAGGTATCATGCTTCCTGTGACCGATACACAATATTGATTCGTGATTTTAATATTTGTGCCTGTCAGTAGGTGGCGCAACTAACTTTTAATTTTTAGCCTTTAATGGGCACTGGCATTCAATTTGATGCTAAGGTGACATTAATGTTGCCATATAATCTTTTAGTTTGAAATTCTGGCATATACCCTCTTGCGAAGTACCCTAGTGCAATTAGTGGCGGTCTGTCATCAGTGCGGACATCACTGCCTTTGGTCTTCGGCAAGATGGCGGATGGTCCCGCCCTCGATGGTCACACGGGGCGTGATTCCTAATGTATTTAAGCGGTGTCGTCAGCACGCCGCCCGTAACTTGAAAACGTCATATTTGACGAAACGTGCGTCGGTCGCGGCGTGCTGACGTCACCAGCTTGTTGAGGACGGGCAGAGGAGCCGACCGGCCGACGGCTCATCTCAATCCCTGTATCTACGCTTGATGCTTCTTATGTTTGTGAGTAAAATTTACCATTTGTGAATAAAGGGTTTGTTGGTTTTACACTATCAAGCTTTCTTTTATTACATACTTGGTTGTGATTTGGAGTGATCGTTCCACCTACTGCTGGTTCCGAGGGTCATCCATGGGATATTTGGCGTTTACCCATATGCGATTTGGTAAGAGGCAGTGGTGTTGGGGTGATCTTTGAATCTTTGAATTTGGTGGCTTTTGTGTGTCCCTTTACCTATCTTCTGGTAAGCATCTGGAACATAGGGGTGCTGGTGCATAACTTTCATCCTTATCTGCTCTGGTGGTGGTGTGCACTTCTCAGGGTGTCATTTAACAACAGTATTATGCTATGGAAGCTTCTGTTTTCTTTACATGATTTCCATCCATCACCTGAGATGAATATGGGCTTGCAGATCTGAGATTGGCAGACCTAATTTGAGTTTGGCTTTTCCCTTTCCTTTATCCGGTAAGGAGACTACATCACCGGTGATACACGTTTCTGATTTGGGAATTTACATTTTGGACTGTGTTTATTTCTGGAGATTATTTGGGACTTTCAGAGGACATTCATTTGGAGTTAACATCATATTGTGCCTTAATTTGACATTCATTGCCATTTATAACACAATTTAGCGCAACTTATTTATATATACTTTTTTGATTGTTTGTCGCAATTTAAGTTGCTGCTGGATCTCATTAGTTAGCGCAGTTATCTTCTTGTATGAATGTAGGTTGTATTTAAATGATAGAATAAACTTCAAGCTCCTCATTGAGACCATTGAGTATTTTCTATAATTTTATCTTTATTCTATACATTGCGCTATAATCTGCCTTATGTTAATTTTCTTTTTTATTATTTCTATTTGTTATTTAAATTTCATTTTCAATTTCATCTCAATTTTTGATTATATTATTAATTTATGCACATATCATCTGCATCTCTCCCCTTGATACGTCTGTATATACACATTTTTAGTATTTTCATTATATGTTTATATCTACATTTATGGTTTCCCATATATATGCACGTTTATATTTTTGAGACGCCTGGGAATTTTTATTTGGATTTTCTATAATTTTATCTTTATGCTATGCTATTCATTGCAATATATCTGCCTTGTTATTTTCTTTTTATATTTATTTTTAAATATATTTATTTTTTATTATCATTTCTATTCAAATTTCATTTTCAATTTTATCCTAGTTTTTTTTATTTTTTTTATTATATTATCAATCTTTGCACATATTTGCATTTGTATATGCCTGTATCTGCTACATTTGTTTTTATGTCTTACCAAGCCAATAGTCTTGTGTGTATGCAGATAATAAAGGGTTAATGACAGATTGGGCCATTCATGTGCTCTGCCCACTCCCTGCCCCCATCTTGAAGAGCTTCAAAATTCTGCTGTTGCCAACCATCCTGTGACTTGACAAAGCGCATGCGTGGAAAAGGCGTAGTCATGGCAACATTTCCCCTTTAACGTTCCAGGCTGGTTTCATTGGCATCCTATTCTGGTCCGGCATGTCAGGCATTTGGGTCTCGGCAACGAGACACGGGAGCACCGGCAGGACCCGGCCTGGCTCCCGAATGTCTGCGGCTCAGTGTCGGCGGCTGGTTACTGCACACCACGGTGCACTTTCTCCATACTGCTTAGCCGAAAAGTGGACATTAGCCCTTCTACATCTGGACATACTGGCCTGGTATTGTACTAATTTTTATGATGCTAAGGATTTTAATGTACTTGCTCACAATAAAACAGCATTGAAACTTTCCATTAGCTCTTTACATTTCACAAGGATATTGTGTCCACCATCCCATCCAGATAGCTCTGTCGTATTCCTTTCTTTTTAAGCCCGTAGACCAGTGTTTCTCAGCTTCGGTCCTCAAGGCACACTAACAGGCCAGATTTTAAGGCGGACGTAACCCTGTGGGAAATTCAAAAAAATAAAACATCTTGAAGATGCATGTCCAAGAGTCTTTTAAAAGTAGGTATACTCCCCGCAGTTACTACCATTTGTGGAAGAGAGTTCCACAATCTTATTGCCCTTACTGTAAAAAAACCCTTGCGTAGCCTGAGGTTAAATCGATTCTCCTCTAATCCCATTGTATGGCCTTGTGTCCTCTTATACTCCGTGCGATTGAATCTGTTTTTTTTTTCTATGCGCAGATCACGTTAAAGTATTTGCAAATGGCTATCACGTCCCTTCTCAGGTGAAGTTATTTCCCTGCTTAATTTTGTGTCATCTGCAAAAACTGAGATTTAGCTAGTGATCCCACCCTAATGCTATTTATGAATAAATTGAACAAAATTGGTCCCAGGACTGAGCCTTGGGGGACCCCACTCCTCACTCCAGACCAGTCTGTGTATGCATTAATTATTACCACCCTTTGGACATGCCCCTTTAACCAGTTTTCTATACAAGAGCTGATTAAAGTTAAGGGACATCCTCCCCCCCCCCCCAATGTGTCTGTAAAACGTCTCAAAAGTGACACATGCTGATAGATGAGGAATTAGAAGAGGAATGAAGCACCGGAGAGAAACACCACTTGGAGCTTTGGAGAGAGAGAAGTAAATACTACAGATATGTCTGCTCTGTTCAGATTTCAGGACTGGTGTTTACAACCACTTTAAAGGTCATCCATGAATAATTATCCATAGGCCAGTGTTCACAGTATACTAGTTCCATAAAGGTCACTCACAAACCAACTGCAGAGCAGCAAGGTTAATGGCTGTTGGTGACCAGACCACCATAGTCTGCTGTGCAAACAAATCCCAGGGAACAGGGACAAGCCCTTCAGTATCCACTAATGAGGCACCGATGTGCAACAGCAGCACCTGCAGGGGTATCCTGGACAGTCTTCACTCTCGTGGTGGTCACATCCACTAAAGGCTCTTTAGGGATAGGGCTCCACAACAACGGCTCTGAACCTTTACAGCACCCTACACCACATTGCACTATGGGCCAAAGTTCGCTCCTCGCACAGGATCTTGTGCCTGAAGCAACATTATAGGCTGGTCCCTCACTCATCTTCTCCAGGTACAGGTTTAGTTGAGGTTTCAACCAATTTGAAAAGGTGCAAAGGGAAGCTGCATTGGTTTTAAGCAACTAGGTGTCTTGATAAAAGAGTCCTAAAGAAAAAAAAAATAAAAAGAAAATGGTTGCATCTCCCAGAGCATCTCCTGGAGGTCAAGTATAACCCATGGTCAAGACTAAAACACTTGTGTCTTATAATATACAATTAGGAAATCTCATCTACCATTAAGACCAGCACAATGGTGCCTACCCTTCATTTACAGGAAGCATCCTTGGACCCAGAAAAAAAAAAAAAAAAAAAAAAAAAAAAAAAAAACTAGACCTGGGCTGAAAACAAACCATACCTGAGGTACATTGCTTTGCATTTTCCAAGTCTCATGGAGGTAGCCCTTTTTCTCTATATACTGTAAAATTAATCTGTGGACTAATCGAGATGAATGCGGCGCAGCTTCTTCTGCAAAAAAAGAAAAAAAAGATAAAAAACACCAACACATTTCAAAGGGTTATAAACCTATATATAAATGGCCCATCAATTTTAGCACTTGTAGTTCAACTAAAGCAGAGCTATTCACAATGAAAGAGGTCACAGTACTCCCTCTGGCAGGAAAGGGGAGGTTTCTCATGATCAAAGATCAGCAGTGCATCAACATGCTTGTGGTCATTCAGGCACAACTGCACTGGTACCACTTTGCTACTTTCTAAACTCCAATACAAGTCAAGCAAATAATGATCAGGTTCAATAAACTAAACATTTTAATCCATTACAGTGTCATAAAAGATTTGCAATTGTGGCCACATGTCCTTGTGATATAAATACCTCTGCTTTGGCTGTTTGGTTGGACATAACTGCATTTAGTATACAAGAGCCGGAGGGAGACCGGCGTCTATTGCTTTGTTAAAGCTGTGTCAACCTGCCTGCTAACGTAGAGTGGCAGAAAAAGGTAAACTCACAAAACAAAAATTTTTTTACACATTTGCTAGGTAAAACAGTAACCATTCGATTATTTTTGTCCAGGATTGCCCTTTAAACAGACAGGTTAATTCCACTGATCCACTTAAATCTGCCTATATTGGAAAAAGTACAGAACTTTATACTAACCCTGTCATTGCCAGAGACTTTTTTTCTCTTTTTTGCATATGCCTTAAAGCGGTAGTAAAGTCTGCTTTGTGATTTTTAAGCCTATAAGGTAAGCCTATAATAAGGTTAACATGTAGGTAAACTAAACATCTCCTAAACATGAACAGTTTAGGAGATATTCACCCTGGATGGAGCCGATGACGCCAACGACACATGCGCTTTGACGTGTGCTGGAGCTTCAGAGCACCGTGTCACAACTGAGTGCTACCGTGTGCACGCGCGGGAGTGCTGACATCGCGGCTCTGGCCACTCACACAGCCTGAGTCTGCAAACTCAGAAGGAAGACTGGGCGGAAGATGGAAGCCCCCTCAGCGGTGACTGCGCACTGCTGGAGGGCTTCATTTTAAGGTATTTCATAATGTGCTAGCGTGCAATTTTTTTTATTGCAGCGGTTTCTTACTGCTTTAAAATGCAGATTTAAGGCCTGAAGATTAGCTAGAGCATCCAAACATTTTCTGAAAGCAGGGACCCTGGAGAATAAAATTCTGGTAGTTTAAATTTTTTCTTATGTTTCAAGACATTAGCACTATTGCTTATCCAATGTACAATGTTTAGGCAGGTGTGAAAAAAATTCTGTAAATTAGGATTAAGAATGCTTCCAGAAATAGATGTGTTAATAGTTTATTTTTAGCAATAAACAAAATAGAACGTAAATGAACAGAAGAGAAATCAAAATCAATATTTGGTGCGACTACCCTTTGCCTTCAAAACAGCATTAATCTTCTAGGTACACTTGCATACAATTTTTAAAGGAACTCGGCAGGTTCAAAATATCTTGGAGAACTAACCACAGATATGCGGATGTAGGCTGCCTCAAATCCTGTCTCTTCATTTAATCCCAGACAGATGTGATGTTGAGATCAGGGCTCTGTGGGAGCCAAACCATTTTTTCCAGGACTGCCTTTTCTTCTTTAAACTGAAGATACTTCTTAAAGCGGAGTTCCAGCCATTTCACTCACCTGTCCAACGGTCCAGCGATGCGGCCACCCGAAGCCTCGATCCTCTCCCTTGGCGCCGGCATCACTGCTGTGGGCACCCGGCTGTGACAGTTTGCGGCTTCACAGCCGGGTACCCACTGCGCATGCGCAAGTCGCGCTGCGCGTCTTGATTGGCCGGCAATCTTCTGGGACCTCTGACATGTCCCAGAAGATTGCAGGGAGGGAGGGGGAGAGGAGAACTTCCGTTCAGGGCGCCGCGGCGCACCGAGCGGAAGTGGGAGCGGGTACCTGTCAAAACTAGGTACCCGCTCCCCCCCCCCCAAAAAAAATGACATGCCAAATGTGGCATGTCAGGGGGTTAGAATACCTTAAGCGGAAGTTCCACTTTTGGGTGGAACTCCGCTTTAATGACATTGGCTGTATGTTTTAGGGCTGTTGTCCGGCTGCAGAATAAATTTGGGGCCAATCACACGTCTCCCTGATGGTATGGCATGATGGCTAAAATTGGATTCTTCTACTAAAGTAAGGTGCTGTTATGACCTATCTTGCATTTCCAATGTAAATATATAACAAACAGGTGAGTATACATCAACTCCCAGTAAATAACTAGAAGTGCTAGTAAAAAACTGAATAAATGCAAATTGTTAGCACTTAACTAAAAATATCATCATAATGTTGACAGTCCACTATTAAATAAAGAGCCAATAATCTTTGATGATCTCCAAACACTGACCGCAACCAGTAAATAAATGTGCTTTCTTGCTTGAAAAAAGTTCTCCACCTCGTAAAAGGCAAAATATATGCACTCACCAGAGTCCCCAGGTCCTAGGGACCACTGAGCTTTATAGAGGTAGGTATGTAAAGACATCCAGAAATCCTTTCACAACGAACACTCTTAAGCCCCGAACACACGAGTAGAAATTCGGCCGGGAAATTTCATCGGACGAACGATCTGCCGATTTTCAGCTTGTTAGTATGGTGCTTCCGACAACCGACTCCGACTTTTCGGCCAAAAAAATCCTGGTGTGCAGGCTATATAATTTTTGTCGACCGTCAAAACACGTCCGATTTTCGTCTCATTAGTACAGATTTCGATGTGGAAAAATCTTATGAGCAAGACTAGGCATGCTCAGAGATGAAAGAACACATACAAAGCAATCCAACACATGACATCACTTCTGAAGAAGAATTCTGTCATGCGGGAAAATTAGTGTGCAGTCTAGAGCACATTCCAACCAACGGACACCACTCTGGATAAAAGACGGATGACCGGTCGGCGGAAATTCGTTGCGTGTGTACGAGGCTTTAGCCTTGGTGCACAACCTCCTCTCAGACAGCAGATTGCATATGCCATAAAGGCAAGAAAACAAGATGATCGTGCAATACAGTTTATTAGAAGTATCCCCTCAATAACATCTCTAGGTAGTCTGCTTACATGACAAGTGCCTAGAACGGCACCAGCTTGAATCGTCCCTACTGCACCAGTAACGTCTCACCAACCTCTTTGGTCGACCATGACGAGGCCTGTTCTGAGTGGAACCTGTCCTGTTAAACCAATGTATGGTCTTGGCTACCATGCTGCAGCTCAGTTTCAGGGTCTTGGCCATATTCTTTTAGCCTGGGCAATCAATATAGAGCATAGAGATGTGCCGGTTTTCGGTAATTCGATATATCGCGGTATTGCATACCCACGGTATTGTTATTGTGCCATTTTTAAAATACCGTGTTTATCTGCTCCTCAAGTCTGACTTTTGAATTGATACATTTCAGTGAGCTGGATGACTCATTCACTCACTCAACAGTTCACTCACTCAATAGAAACAGCTCTGGTAATATGATCCTAGAGTTTGAGACTTAGCTCCTCCCTGTAACCAATCAGACGGCTCCCAGTCCCAGCACACACCCGCATGCTTCTTCCAGGACTCAGACACAGAAACACTGCCTAATTTACAAGCAAGTTTCTGCAGATAGAATTGGATAGATAGATAGATCTAGATAGATATTATATATTTATATAGCTATAGATAGATATAGATAGAGATATACACACACACATACATACATAGGCATAGCAGCATATTATATATATATATATATATATATACACATATATACACACACACAGGCATAGCAGCCCACATTACATTATTATATAGCCATCAAGCAGTGTCTGGCCTACCTGGTGATGACTGGTCCTTGCGCTCTGATCCGATGGCCTGGTCATTAAGGGGACAAATCCTTGCGGTCCAGAAGTGGTTAAACCTGCAGGAGGACCGGTGTTTTTATCTATTAATGACTTTACTATTGCTTTAGGCCTGGTTCACATGTATGCAGGTTGGGGGCCCACATTTGCACAGGCATAGCAGCCCATTGATTTGAATGGGCTTGAGCTGCTATGCCTGCGTTTTTGGCTGAAAAAAGGTGCATGTAGAATTTAAAAAAATGCAGTGGCCATGAAATCCATACTTCTTTTGCATCATGCGACTTACCTGCAGTTGCTGCACACGCAAACTGTGTTTTTAAATGCTGGGCCCACGTATATAAAAAACACAGAAAGCTTGCCAGAGCAGGGTACTGCAAGTTAGTCACATGGTGCAAAAACAGGATGGATTTCAAGGCCACTGAATTTTTAAAAAATGCTGCATGCACCTTTTTTCTGCGGAAAATGAGGAGATAGCAACCCGTTCAAATCATCGATCGGGTCTCCGATGACGTAACCCGGAGGCGGCGTCCATGACGTCACATCTGGGTTACTGTGCCGCAAAAGGCGGCAGATTTAAAAAACGGCTGAGTGGAAAAACAGGGAAGTGTAGTGGAGGGGTCTAGGGTCTTTTAGACCCTCGATCCCTCCATAAAGTGTACCTGTCACACATATTGCTGTCACAAGGGATGTTTACATTGCTTGTGACAGCAATAAAAGTGATCAGATTTTTTTTTTTTTTTTAAAAACCTGTAATAAAGTTAAAAAAAAAGAAAAAAGAAATAGGAAAAAAAAAAAAAATGTAGCCGCCCCCGTCACCGTTAGCTCGCGCACAAAAAAAAACGTATACGCAAGTCGAGCCGCAAATGAAATCGCTGTTCAAACCACACATGTGAGGTATCGCCGCGATCGCCAGAGCGTGGGCAATAATTTAAAAAAAAGAGCTACACTCTAACTCAAAACTGGTAACCGTTAAATAAATTTAAAGCATCGAAGATTGAGATCTCTATTGACCGTAGTTTGTCGCCATCCCACGGGGGGGCGCAATTTTAAACCGTAACATGTTTGGTATCTATTTACTCGGCGTGACATGTTCTTTCACAATATACAAAAAAAATGGGCTAACTTTACTGTTTAGTATTTTTTAAAATTAGTGAAATGTGATTTTTCAAATTTTTTCCAAAAAAATGGCGTTTTAAAGACCGCTGCGCAAATACCGCGTGACAAAAAATTTTGCAATGACCGACATTTTATTCTCCAGAGTCTTTGCTAAAAAATATATATATATATAATGTTTGGGGGTTCTAAGTAGTTTTCTAGGAAAAAATACTGGTTTTAACTTGTGAACAAAAAGTGTCCGAAATAGGGCTGGGGGTAAAGTGGTTAATGGCTATATGTTGAGTTATTTTGAAAGGACAGCAAATTTACACTGGTATACAAGCTGTACACTCACTACTTTACATTGTAGCAAAGTGTAATTTCTTCAGTGTTATCACATGAAAAGATAAAAAATCTTTACAAAAATGTGAGGGGTATACTCACTTTTGAGAGATACTGTATATTTACACTGAAAAACGCAAGTTATGTCATAAAAGAGCCTTATTTTAGATTCCATGGTATAGCGTTTCACATGTAAAGGGGCGGCAGTTATTTGGTAGTGGTTTTCACTTCTACTGGGTTGGTGCCTTCAATGGGTTTTTAAAACAAAATGGGATTTTTGACTAAAATAAATTTCTCTAATGTTCATTGACGGACACAGCTCCTTATCTTAGAGACTGTAGGGTTATGCTGCTCCCTACAGACATAGGGCACAGTTAGAGAAAAGCTTGAGCATGCCTATGAGGCAGTCCCTGGGGGTATACTCCCACTTCCTGCTATAGGTATTCAGTTTTGTAACAAGCAGTGTCAGAAGAGAAAACAACCCAACTCCAAAGAGGGGCAGGTGCTGTGTCCGTCAATGAACATCAGAGAAACGGATTTTATGGTTAAGTCAAAATCCCATTTTTTTCCTTTCCTTCATTGACAGACACAGCTCTTCATCTTCATGACGGTAGGGAACGTCCTAAAGCAGTGTCAAACATGAGTGGTGGGAACAGCAGAAAACAAACTTCCCAAAGGCTAAACACCAGAGATGTATAGTAACGAAGTAGAACTACTTAAGTACTGTACTTAAGTACCGAAATGCGGTATCTGTACTTTCCTAGAGTAGAATTTTTTTCTCCTACTTCTACTTTTACTTCACTACATTTTTTCAATGATTTCGATACTTCTACTCAAGTATTTTTTTTTTGTGCTGCATAGTTACTCGTTACTTTTAAAAAAAATTACCACTGCCAGAACAGTAGATGGCAGGTTGCATAAAGCTAAAAAAAATGTGTATAATGTCATTTGTAAATCAGCACATACGAAAATAAAGGCTGTGTATAATAAAAGCTGCTATACCAAATCTTTCCAATAAAAAGAAAATATGAAACAAACAAATAAATGGTGCTACAGCGCTTAAAGTGCATCAAGAAACTACTAACAAACACAGGTTAATCATTTTAATAAATCATTTGAAATAATAAAAACAATATGATGTTCATACTTTTGACTTCTTTCTTTAATAAACTACATAACACAGTACTTGTACTTCTACTTTAAGTACTTGAGTAGAATTTTTTTTTCAAAACTACTGGTACTTTTTACTTTTAGTACTTAAGTAGCAAATTTTTTGAAAAAACTACTTGCAATACTTAAGTAAAAAAAATGTTGAATACTTTAGTACTTCTACTTAAGTAACTTTTTCTGCGAGCACTTCCACTTCTACTCAAGTAATTTTTTGATCGAGCACTTGTACTTTTACTCAAGTAGAAATTTCGAGTACTTTATACAAGTCTGCTAAACACAGCCAACCAGGTAGCATGGAGCTCAACTGGAGCTCACCTTAAAAAAAAAAAAAAAACCCCTTAAAGAGGACAAGTCCTCTAAACAGCAGCTTGCAAACCTTTGCTGCCATTGATGTAAATGCCAAATCATCCACTTTATAAAACTTTGTGAATGTGTGCACAGATGACCAAGTGGCCACTTTGCAAACTTGCACTACTGACGCCTGATGACGGAAGGCCCAGGAGGCACTAAGCGCCCGAGTGTGCCCTGACAGGGAAAGGAGGAACCCTCCATCCCTGTTCTTACGCGAGTGTGCACTTGTCCTTGACCTATTAAAAAGGACTGCACTTGGAGGCACTTTTCTGGTTTTCATTTGTATCCTAGTAACAGAGCTAACTTCACTCTGCTCTGAGTGCTTGTCATTGATCAGTCCTCTTCCAGATTACAAGTGTACTCACCATGTCTTATGGACATTTTCATACAGACATTTTTTTTAATGGACTTCTGGATTGAGTTTTTCTTCATGTATTTAGTTGACTTCTACCTTTTTTTCCCTTGTTTGATACGGTATCTAGGCTGTGACAACTCTATACCGTAGATCACACATGTACCTATGAATTTCTGCCCATGTTAAATTCAATATTATGACATAGCAGATGCTTCTGTTTTTTTGATTCCTGACTGAGTTGGTTGGGAACCTGTTGCTCCTTATCTTGATTATGTAATCGGCCCTTTTCCTTCGTTAAGCGTTTGGAACATTTATTCCTCGTTCGGGGGCAGGCATGGACAGACACTTATTAATCCACTTAACTTATTTGTACCTACCTCCAGCACTTTGGTATCATTTTACAGGTTGTTTTTGATAGATTATTCCATGTCCCCTTTGCTTTGCAGTTTTTATTCGGGCAAAAAAAAAACTCTCAAGTGTTTGGGGGCTGGGTGGGTTATGGTAGTAGTTTTTGTTTTTTGGGAAATTTTACCAGTTCAATTTTGTTATTTCCTCAACCACCGTCCATTTACTATGCAGGTACATCTCATAAAATTAGAATATCATCAAAAAGTAATGTATTTCAGTAATTCAATTCAAGAAGTGAAACTAATTTTATATAGATGCGACACACAGAGTGATACATTTCAAGCATTTCTTGCTTTTAATTTTGATGACTTACAGCTAGTGAAAACCCAAAATTCAGTATCTCAGAAAAGTAGATTATATAAGACCAATAAAAAAAATAGAATTTTTTGTAAACCCAAAATTCAGTATCTCAGAAAAGTAGATTATATAAGACCAATAAAAAAAATAGAATTTTTTGTAAGAACTTACCGTAAAATTATTTTCTCTGAGTCCTCTGACAGTCGCCGCCTATCCATTTAGCCTTCACTATTGGGTAATGGCGCCCTCTGCACGAGTAAGCTAGGCAGTTTTAAATGTTAATAAAAACTTTTCTATACTTAGACACACCTCTAGGGGGCCGTCCCCAGCTATTATCCTGATCCATTTACCACTGGTCCACAGTTTGTAGCAAGCAGTACCGGAGGGGCGGGGGCGGCGACTGTCAGAGGACTCAGAAAAAATAGATTTTTGTAAAATCTTACCGTAAAATCCTTTTCTCTTAAGCTCATTGACAGACGCAGTCCTCTTGATTAATATCAAATCGGGTTATACTGCCCTCTACAGGAGTAGGACACTAGGCAGAAGGAAAACGTTCTGGCCACACCTTAGGGGCAGTCCCAGAGGGTATATCCTCTCACTTCCTGCTACAGGATGTCAGTTATGTCACAAAGCAGTGTCAGAGAATTTAACCCAACCCAACTCAAAAGTAGAGGGGCGGGTACTGCGTCTGTCAATGAGCTTAAGAGAAAAGGATTTTACGGTAAGATTTTACAAAAATCCATTTTTCTCTGTCGCTCATTGACAGAAGCTGTCCTCTTGATTAATATCAAATCGGGACGTCCCAAAGCAGTGCCACAAATGAGGGGTGGGATAACAGAAATCAAAATCCAGAAGGCCCAACCGGAGCCAACTAGAAGCATCAAGGACTCATCGAGCAAAAAGATGAGACCTAAGTGAAAAACCCAACAAACCCTCGAGGTAGACCAACAGTCTCCTCACACAGCGGCCTGCAGGAACCTTGCGGCCAAAAGAGGCATCCGACGATGCCAGCACATCAACCTTATACAATTTTGTAAAGGTATGAACCGACGACCAAGTAGTCGCCTTGAAAACCTGGACTACTGACGCCTAATGGCGGAAGGCCCAGGAAGCACTAAGCGCCCGAGTAGAGTGCGCCTTAACAGGAAACGGGGGATCCCGATCCTTTAATAGAATAAGCCTATACCACCGTCTGTCTGATCCATCTAGAGATGGTCGCGGCAGAAACAGGCAACCCCTTTCTAGGGCAATCCGTGATCACAAAAAGTGAATCCGTCTTACGAAGCGAGTTCGTAGTAGTCAAGTGTACCCTGATTGTCCGAACCACATCCAAGGAGTGTAATGCAAACTCCCAAGGATGGCTAGGCTTAGGACACAGGGAAGGTGACAATATTCTCATTCAGATGAAACTCTGAAACCACTCTAGGAAGGAAGGATGGATTCGGACAAAGTACCACCTTATCTTTATGTACCACCAGATATGGGGAACGTCAGGACAATGTGGCCAGTTCTGACACCCTGCGTGCAGAAGTGATAGCCACCAAAAAGGCCCCCTTCTGGGATAGCAAGGGAATCTCCCTAATATTTTCTAAGGGAGGTTTCTGAAGAACCGACAACACCAAATTAAGATCCCAGGGCGGTAAGGGCGCGCACCGGCGGAGCCAGGTGCCGCACCCCCTGGATGAAATTCCGCACCAAGAAATAGGTAGCCAAAGGCTTCTGAAAGAAGATTGCTAACGCTGAAACCTGACCATTGACAGTACTCAAGGCCAGCTTCTGCTCAACCCCCTGTTGCAGAAAAGCCAAGATTCGGGTCACCGAATAGGCACGTGGAGGAAATCCAAGGGATTCACACCACGCAATATAAGACCTCCATGTGCGATGATGGACTTTTCTGGAAGTCGCTTTCCTTGCTTTAATTAAAGTAGGAATAACTGAAGTTGACAATCCCTTGTCCTTCAGCACCTGGGTCTCAATAGCTAGGCTGTTAAAGCCAGCGATTGTAATCCCTGAGACAGCAGATCCTCCCTGAGAGGAAGTCTCCAAGGAGTGCCTAAAAAAAAAAAAAAAAAAAAAGTTTTTCTAAAAAATCTTGCCAGGACCAAAGATCCCAGCAAGGAACTTAGGTCCTTACTCCTAACTAGACAGAAAAAAAACTGACATCCTGTAGCAGGAAGTGAGAGGATATACCCTCTGGGACTGCCCCTAAGGTGTGGCCAGAACGTTTTCCTTCTGCCTAGTGTCCTACTCCTGTAGAGGGCAGTATAACCCGATTTGATATTAATCAAGAGGACTGCGTCTGTCAATGAGCGACAGAGAAATAATTTTACAGTAAGTTCTTCCAAAAATTCTATTTTCTCTTACGTCCTCTGACAGTCGCCGCCCATCCATTTAGCCTTCACTATTGGGACGTCCAAAAGCAGTGAAGGTGTGGGAAGATGCAACCAACTGAAAAGGGTAAGGAAAAAAAACACCCCAAATAAGAGACAGAAAAAAATATGTCTCTGTAAACAACCGCCGCACTTAAAATGATGCGGCCAAAAGGAAGCATCCGAGGATGCCAGTACAT
The DNA here is from genome assembly GCF_965119305.1 of Pelophylax lessonae. Classification (NCBI taxonomy): domain Eukaryota; kingdom Metazoa; phylum Chordata; class Amphibia; order Anura; family Ranidae; genus Pelophylax; species Pelophylax lessonae. Next base: position 68,190,424 of record NC_138780.1, read on the forward strand.
AAATTCCGTAGAATTTGTTAAAGTGTGCACAGACGACCAGGTAGACGCTTTGCACACTTGAGCCACAGAAGCCTGATGGCAAAAAGCCCAAGAGGCACTGACGGCTCTAGTAGAATGGGCCTTCACAGGGAAAGGAGGAACCCAACCCTGGATGGAATAGGCCTGAACAATCGTCTGTCTGATCCACTTGGAAATGGGTGCCGAGGACGCAGCCGGGCCCTTCCTAGGTCCCTCAGGAATAACAAACAGGGAATCAGACTTCCGAAGAGATTCCGTGGCAGAAAGGCAAAACCTGATCCCCCGGACCACATCCAAGAAATAAAAACCCCCTCCTTGGGATGCTTGGGCTTCTCACAAAGCGAAGGCAACACGATATCCTCATTGAGGTGGAAAGACGAGACCACCTTGGGAACAAAAGACTGATTGGGTCGCAGAACCACTTTATTCCTATGAATCACCAGATAAGCAGAACGGCAAGACAAAACCGCCAGTTCAGACACTCTGCGAGCAGACGTGATAGCTACCAGAAAAGCAACTTTCTGGGATAACACAGGCAGAGCAATCTCTCGTATGTTCTCAAAGGGAGGTCATTGTAACAGACCACACCAAAGTCAGGTCCCAGGGAAGCAAGGGAGCCTTCCTCAGGGGAGCCAGATGCCGCACCCCTTGGATAAACGTGCAAATCCAAGAATTAGTCGGCAGGGGAAGCTGGAAAAAGACGGCCAAGGCTGACAACTGACCCCCTAGAGGTGTGTCTAAGTATAGAAAAGTTTTTATGAACATTTAAAACTGACTAGCTTACTCCTGCAGAGGGCGCCATTACCCAATAGTGAAGGCAAAATGGATGGGCGGGGACTGTCAGAGGACGTAAAAGAAAAATATAATTTTTGTAAGAACTTACCGTAAAATTCTTTGGGAATCCGACACCACCTTAGAGAGAAAAGACTGAGTTGGTCGTAAGACCACTGCATCCCTATGAATAACCAGATAAGGCGAACGGCAAGACAGAGCTGCCAGTTCAGACACTCTGCGAGCAGAGGTGATGCTCACCAGAAAAGCTACTTTCTGGGACAACACAGGCAGAGAGATTTCTCCGATGTTCTCAAAGGGAGGCCGTTGCGAAACGGACAAAACCAAATTCCGGTCCCACGGAGACAAAGGAGCCCTCTGGGGTAGAGCCAGATGACGCGCCCCTTGAATAAAGGTGCGAATCAGGGAGTAAGTTGCTAAGGGATGCTGGAAGAAAATGGTTAAGGCCGACAACTGACCTTTGATCGTGCCCAGCGCCAAATGCTGTCCCACACCTTCCTGCAGGAAGGCCAAAACCCTCGCCACCGAAGAGGCGCGAGGAAGAAAAACATCGCGACTCATGCCAGGTAATATACGCCATTCAGGTATGATGGTAAATCTTCCTGGAGGTAGCCTTCCGAGGTAGGAATGAAAGCATCAGAGAGACCACTGTCTCTCAACACCTGGCTTTCAACAGCCATGCCGTTACAGCCAGAGACCGTAAGGCAGGATGGAAGATCGGCCCCCGAGAGAGCAGATCTTCAGGAGGTAGCCGCCAGGGAGGCTCTACGACCATCTGCACGAGGCGTACCAAGACCGACGTAGGCGCGACGAGGCCAGCCTAGAGCTACCAGAATTACCTGCACCTGTTCCAACGTCAACCTGCGGAGGAACCTGGACAACAGTTGAATCGGAAGGAAGGCATAAATTAGCCGCTACCAGTGGCACCACCCACGTGTCAGCGGCATCCGTCAGAGGATCTCGGGCCCTGGCCGCGAACCTTCCCACCTTTTTGTTTTGCGACGAGACGCGAACAGATCAACATCCGGAGTCTCCCACCGGGCACAGAGGGGAAGAAACACCTCCGGATGCAGGGACCATTCCCCCTGATCCAAGGACTGATGACTGAGATAGTCCGTCTGCCAGTGCTCCACTCCCGGAATATGGAACAGCGGAGATAGCTGGAATTTGTGCCTTGGCCAAAGTCAGAATCTAGGCCACTTCCATGGCTGCCCGGGCACTCCTGGTGCCCCCTTGGTGATTGATGCAAGCCACAGCCGTGGCATTGTCGGTTTTGAACCCAAACCAGGTGACCGTGCAACCAAGTCGCCCAATGGAGCAGGCAGAGTTTGATCGCCCTGAGCTCCAGAACATTCATCGGCAAGGAGGATTCCTCCGTTGACCACGTCCCCTGGGCACACAGGGTGTCCAGTACACCACCGCAGCCCATCAGGCTGGCATCCGTGGTGATCACCGTCCACAACAGGGGCAGAAAAGGCTTGCCCTGGCTCAGAGCGGGTGACAGAAGCCACCACGAAAGCTCCGACCTCGGGAGACGGCTCAAACATATCATCCTGTCCAGGGACTGTGGAACCTTGTGCCATCTGGCAAGAATCTCTGCTTGCAGAGTCCTTGTGTGAAACATGTCCCGCTGAAGGACTGGTATAATAACTCTTTTGGCAAGAAGATCTTGCACAGTCCCCTCTCGTAAATGATCGGGAGACAGACGGATATTTGACGGAAAGATCCTGTCTGCGAGACGAGATCGAATCTCGATCTTGTACCCTGAACGAACCAGTTTGTGAACCCCTTGTCCTGAATTTTGGACAACCCGGGTTCCTGAACAAGACACAGACCTCCCCCCACCTCGGAAATGGGTGAGGGTGTCCTGGCAGGCGGACAACGACTGGGCCGTCGCACCAGACTGACCGGTCGTGGGCTCACCAGACCAGGAGTACTAGTCACTGCCAGAGGCCTTGAAGGATGTTGCTTCGTCCCTGTGCTGCTCGGGGCAGGAGGGTACTCGTACCCCCTGCGAGACCCTGGACAACCCCAACCAAGGGGGTCCCCAAAAAGCCATTCCCACAATAAGGGATATCATACACAATCTAGTTGGAGGCATGGTCGGCCGACCAGCTTTTCAACCCAAACCATGCGTCAAGTGCAACCACTACCGCGGATAACCTTGCGACCAGATGAGCCTCGTCCAGGGCCGCGTCACACAGGAATACCATGCCTCGGCCATACGTTCAACCACGGCAATAAGAGTCGGAGAGACCAACTCCGCCACCGAGTATAAGCACCTTGACCCATTCCGTATCTGTGAAACCAGCAGGGAAGTGAACACAGGCATGGGGGGGAAGCCCGCCACCAAATAAATATGGCGGGAAACAGACTCCACATGCCCATCCATCGGGTCATTAAACACCCCTCCCCGGGCACCACCGTGAAGTTACTTAATCCGGAAAGTGTGGTGCACCCCAGGTGACACCGTCTGCAAAAGGATAGCGGCATTGAAAAACCGCTTAGTCATCGCCAGCGCGAACTTAACGCGGCGCCACTGTACGTTTACAATGTTGTGAAACTCCTCGGGACAGGGGAAAACCTGACCCGACTTCTGGGCTGTGCTGGACTCGAAGGAAACCCGCTAACCTGACTGGGTGGGCTCATCATGCAAAATTGAAATTAAAATTGAGAAAATTTTTCTGGCAGAGCGAATAAGCAATCAAAGCGCATTCCCACGCTGCCACGGAGGAGGACCCCTCCACCTCCCCTACTAAGTGTGCGGACTAGAACCCCTCAGGGGGACACTGTCCGTGGCAACCACATCAGGCTCAGATTAAGATGACAGAGGGCACCGGCCGGTACTGAACCATACACTGACATTTGTAGCAATGGCTGCAGGTAGAGATGCAGCGGAAAAGTGCTCCGCATGTTTTGGAAGCGCAAAAAATAGATCAGTGGGGAAAGGGTTAACCTAGGACTCGTTTTGGAAGTAATACAAAAAAAGGGACACTGGTCCTTTAAATCAGCAAGTTTGCGGTCAGCACCGCGATCCCGCAACTGCCGCCGGAGTTCCCCTTTACATTGATAAGATTAACTGAGGGAGCAGTGGATTTTTGGAAAAAAATACCCAAAATGCATTAAAAACCCCCAAATGACAGGCATATGAAAGTGAAAAACGCTCACTCCTGCAGTAACTGAAGATGGATGAAGGACATTATCCACTAGAGGCAGACAGTGCCCTGAGCTACACAAAAATGGATGCCAATACAAGTCGATGGGGAAAAAAAAATCACAGGGAAAATGGCCGTCGCCCTTACTAGTCGGCTGCCCACATCCAAGATGGTGCCGGAACCGGTGCCAAATACAGCAAGAAAATGGCTGCTGCCCTCACATGGTGTCAGCCAGGCTGCCCTAAACCCAAAATGGCAGCCGAAACAAACGGCGCCAAATTGGTCAGGATACCAGGACCTGGCCACCACGAGAATCTACCAGGAAGACCCCCAGGACAAGGTAACAAGCCCCCACATGCCCATGCAGCGTTTACTGGAGAGCCCCCCCCAAAGGGGGCAGGGAGGTAGGGACCGTGATAAAACACAGTGGACCAACACCAGTAGATGACATGGCTCCCCAAATATTACTGTGGAAAATATTTCATTTCATTTAGAAATCAAGGTCCCAGAGTCTGGAGGAAGAGTGGAGAGGCTCAGAATCCAAGTTGCATGAAGTCCAGTGTAACGTTTCCACAGTCCGTGATTATTTGGGAAGCCATGTCATCTGCTGGTGTTGGTCCACTGTGTTTTATCAAGTCCAAAGTCAGCGCAGCCTTCTAACAGGAAATTCTAGAGCACTTCATGCTTCCCTCTGCTAACCAGCTTTATGGAGATGCTTTCATTTTCCAGCAGGACTTGGCACTTGCCCACACAGGCAAAAGTACCAATACCTGGTTTAATGATCATGGTATCACTGTGCTTGATTTTTCAGAAAACTTGCCTGACCTAAACCCCATAGAGAATCGGTGGGGTATTGTCATGAGGAAGATGAGAGACACCAGACCCATCAATGCAGATGAGCTGAAAGCCACTATCAAAGAAACCTGGGCTTCCATAGAACCTCAGCAGTGCCACAGGCTGATCACCTCTATGCTATGCTGCATTGATTCAGTAATAAATGCAAAAGGAGCCATGACCCAGTATTGAGTGCATACTATACTGTACATGCTTTTCAGTAAGTCAACATTTCTGTATTAAAAATCTTTTTTTTTATTGGTCATATGAAATATTCTAATTTTTTTGAGATACTGACTTTAGGGTTTTCAATAGCTGTAAACCATAATCATCAAAAGTAAAAGAAATAAATGCTTGGACTATATCCGTCCATGTGTAACACATCTAAAGTTTCACTTTTTGAATTTAATTACTGAAATAAATTAACTTTTTGATGATATTCTAATTTTAGGAGATGCACCCGTATATGTCTACATATTACAATCTCTGGTGTATACTATATATGAGACAGGTTTATTCGTCCATGACTTTGGTTACTGCTTGCTTTACTGCTGGTGTCTATTGCACCCTTTTGGGTATTATCCTACATTGCTAATGCCACTACTTGGTTATGTCTACATTGCGTTTAATTTCATGGAATATCAGAGGGCTTAATTCTAAAGTGAAACGCTCTTTGATATTTGAGTATCTGGCTCGTCACAACCCACATGTTGTCCGTCTCCAGGGTTATGGCTCTCAAACGTGCCAGAGCCTAGCATGTGCTACTCATTCCACTTACTCCCCGTATGCTTGGGGCACTTCTTTATTAATAGCAAAGTCCGCCACGATAAACTTTTAAAGGGGTTGTAAAATCAGAAGTTTTTTTATCTAAATACATTCAATGCATTAAGATAAAAAAAACCTGTGTGCAGCATCCCCTCTTAAGCTTACCTGAGCCACTACTCGATCCAGCAAAATCCATGACCGTCTTAGCTATCCGGGACTCCCCTTCTCATTGGCTAAGACACAGCAGTGACAACATTGGCTCCCGCTGCTGTCAATCAAAATCAGTTAGCCAATGAGGAGAGAAGGGGCAGGGCCAAAACCGAAGCCCCATGTCTGAATAGATACACAGAGCTGTGACTCAGCTTGGGTGCCCCCATAGTAAGCGGCTTGCCGTGGGGGCACTCAAAGGGAGGGAGGGGTCAGGGGAGCAAAAAAAGGGACCTGAGAAGAGGAGGATCCAGGCTACTCTGTGCAAAACCAACTGCACAGGAGCAGGTTAGTACAGGTTTATTTTTTATTGAAAAAAAAAAAAAAAATTATATATATATATATATATATATATATATATATATATATATATATATATATAAAAAACCCCACAAGACTTTTACAATCACTTTAAAATGGATCCTGGAGGATGTTTTGTAATCCTTCTCCTTGAAATTCTAGGTAAACCATAAACTGTAGGTAATCTGTATATTCCGCCCCCGTTTCCATTTGAACTAGTTATGAGTGTGGTGTTCGAATTGGCTGAGAGTCCCCTTTTACTAGCTGGTGATTTCAACACAGTCCTTGACAACTCCCTTGACAGAGTTGGTGGTTCTACTCTACCTCCTGCTCCTTTATGCTCCTATTTAGACACATTTGACCTTGCGAACGCCGGGAAATGAAAGCATGCGGATACACAGGAATATTCCGGTTATTCTGATACTCACAGTACATTGTCCTGCATTGACTTAAGTTTGCTTTGACTTAAGTTTGTTTGCTTAAGACTTGCTTAGTAAGGTGACTGGGATCACATATCTTCCTAGAGCAATATCTGACCATTCCTCTTTATTGGTGGACCTTGTTCTGGGTAGATCTAGTTCCTATAGGATCTGGAGATTGAGTCAGTTATGGCTTGCTGACTCAGCCGTAACAGATTAGGGGCTAGTTGACAACTACTGGGTCACCATTAGAACGATAAGTCGTCCGATTATCTGAACGTGTGTTCGGGGGCTTTAGGAGCAGTGCCTCCATACCTGTGGTCTGGGACACATATTGCGTGGCACTTTTGCTGCGGCTATTGGAAAGGCTCGTAAGGTATCTAAAATGGTGGATGCGGAACAAGAATTCTGTGCTGCTGCCACTCGCTATTCTGCCTCCCCTACTCCTGATAAATACTCTACGTGGCAACATAAAGCCTGAGAATTTCATTTAATGCTATTGGAATGGAATGCACTCAGAAAAAAAATTATATCAGAATCAATGGATCTTCGAGTTTGGGGATAAGAATAGCCGTCTTCTAGCATCTCTCGAGACCAGATTTTCAGTCCTGTACTATTCATAGAGTTAAAAACTCTGCTGGTGTCATATTGGAACAAAATGACGACATGAGTGGACATTATACTATGTAGAATTGGAGGATTACAAATTCGAAAGGCAATGCAGTCCTTTGCTCACAATAAAATGCCAGGTTTGGATGACTTTCCTATAGAGTAGTACCTACAATATAAAAAAAAAAAAATTCAGATTTCCCATTTACTCTGGGTTTTTAAATGTGTGTTTTAAGCTCGGCAGTTACCACCCTCTATGTCAGAATCGCGATTTGTTTTTACTCCAAAACCTCATAAAGACCATCTATATTGTGAGTCATACCGCCCTAGTTCTCTAATTCAGATGTCAAAAGTCTAGCCAAAGTCCTTGCCTGTAGGCTGAATGAAGTAATTGATACTATTATAAAATCAGATCAGACCAGATTTATCCCAGGTCGATCTACCACTATCAATCTATGTAGGCTCTTCACCAATATGCAGGCTAAACATGATATAATGGGCTCTAGAGCTGTCGTAGCGCTAGACACGCACAAGCCCTTGTTTTGGTGGAATGGCCATACTTACATGGAGGTATTGGTGAACTTTGGCTTTGGCGATATTTCTTAGATTAATTTGATTGCTTTATTGCAAGGACTAGACTTAGGGTAAATAATTGGGTCTCTGAATTTCCCTCTATAATGAGAGGCACTAGACAAAGATGCCCTCTATTGCCATTGCTGTTTGCATTGGCGATAGAGCCTTTAGCTGAATTAATAAGGTCTACCTCTGCTGTTGCTGGTCTGGTAATTAATGGTTTTGAGGAAAAGGTGCTCCTCTATGCGAACGACATGCTCATTTATCTGGCTAATACACAATCTTGTTCATATACTCCATGTCATTATTCAAGGATTTGATCAGTATTCTGGCTTTCAAGTAAATCTAGAAAAATCTTTTTTTTTTTCCCATTAGATCGGGATGCAGCGATTTCCCTTCTATCCTTATTTTTCTTGGCTGAACTAGATGGACTTTGAGTCTTTTTTTCCAACCAGACTATGTAACCATGTCCAGTAAAAATTGGTTCTAGTTTCCACTATTTAGGCATTATAGTGCAGCAGCCTATTTCCTCGTATTTCAAGAATTTCTTGGACGCTCTCAAACTCAGAAGCACTCTAAAAGGTTTGGTATAATCTACCCCTAACCTTATTAGGTAAACATATTTAAAGTGATTTTCCTACCACGCTTCCTTTAAATACTAAGTAATTCCCTGGTATATGAATCCAAACACTGATTTCAAGAGATTGACTATCCTTAATTTATTTGGGGAGTTAGGTTTGCTAGAGATATCCTGCAATTGCCTGTTTTGGAAGGAAGCCTCGCAGCCCCTAACCTTTGGCCCATGCCCACTGATGGTTCTACCTTGAAATTAATAACACTGCTTCGGCTCTGGATGCCGCTATTCTTACTTCCTATGAATCCCTACAAAATCTTCTCCAACATGGATCCACGATGGGGACAGTCAAACATTGGAAGGGAAAAACCTTACCAGCAGGACAGATCGTAACTCGATATTCTAACCGGACCGTATCTCCTCATGAATCCACTTTTCTTGTAGGTACGCATCCTTTAAATCGATGGAGGCCAGAAAATCCCCTTGATTTAAGGACGCCACCACCAACTGGATGGATTCCATCCGGAACTTCTGCACCCGGGCAAATTGATTTTAGATATTTGAGGTCCAGGATAGGATGCACTTTGCCCTCCTTCCTGGGCACCGTGAACAGGTTTGAGTAAAAACCTCGAAACCTGTCCCGCCAAGGAACGGGGACAATAACGCCCTGTGTGAGAAGATCTTGCACAGCCCCCTTGAGATCCTTTAAATGATCAGGGGACAGATGGAAAGAACATGTCTGCTGGACGAGATCGAAATTCAATATTATACCCTGTCCAAATCCATTTGTGAACCCATTTGTCCTGAATCAGAGAAGTCCAGGGTTTCTGAAAGTAATGCAGACGTCCCCCCACCCCTAAGCCGGGTGAGAGCGTCCCTTCATGCAGAGGAAGACTTACCCGACCAAGCCTTCTTGTTTCCGCTGGAGGCGTTGAATGGTTTACCTTTTTTCTGCGCCCCTGAGGCACGAAAAAGCCCCTGGTGAGCCTTGAAGGAGGGACCCTGCTTACCGCGGGCTGCCTTACCCTTCGTGGACTGGGGCAGAAGAGTGCTCTTACCCCCTGTGAGACCCTTGATCATTTCAACCAAGGAGTCACCAGACGCTCCCCCAAAAAGGGGAGATCAGACACGGTCTTCTTAGAGGCCTGGTCGGCCGACTAGTTCTTCAGCCAGACCATGCAGTGAATCGCAATCCCAACCACAGACAATAGTGCGACCAGGAGAGCCTCGTCCAGGGCCGCCTCACACAGATACACCATGGTCTGGGCCATTTGATCCGTGAGCTTGATGAGAGGCGGGGGAACTGACTCCGCCAGCAGGTTGCTCTTAAGCACCTTGATCCATTCCGTGACCGTCTGAGAGACCTGCACAGAAGCGAACACAGGCTTGAGGAGCGAGCCTGCCACCAAGTGCTGGTGGCGGGAAAGGGATTCCAGGTGCCTGTCCACCGGGTCCTTAAACACCGAGGAGTCCTCCACGGGAACCACCGTGGACTTGTTCAGCTGGGACACAGTGTGGTCCACCTTAGGTGACACTGTCCAGTGATTGGAAACAGAGTCTTCAAAAGGGTAGCGATGCTGAAAACGCTTAGGCACTGCTAGCAGGTGCTTAATGCACCACCATTGCTCGTACACAATCTCGTGAAATTCCTCGGGGCAAGGGAAAACCTGACCCGACTTCAGGGCTTTGCGGGAGCCAAAGACAACCCGCTGTCCTGACTGTGTGAGCTCATCATCAATATGCAAAGTCTCCTTGACAGAGCAAATCAGTGCTTCTACCAAAGCGCTGTCCTGATGTGCAGTCAAGGAGAACTCCTCCTCCTCGCCGTCCGAGTGTGAGGGTCCCTCAGGGAGGGCGGTGTCCATGGCAACCACTTCAGGCTCAGAATCAAAAGATTGAGAGGGCATCTGCCGTTTTTTAATAGGAACTTGTGACATGACAAGATCAACTTTGGCCGCCAGAGCTTCCACGACTGCAGACAGGGATGCTAGGGAATGAGATCCGGAGAAACCGGATGCACACACGAGGTCAGCGGGGAAAAATTTCACTCTGGGACTCAATTTTTCTAAAATGATAAAAGGTACACTGGCCCTTTAAATCTGCGCTAGCGGTCTGCACCGCCAAATTGCGCTACTGCTTGAGATCCCCTTTAGCTTGCAGACCCACTGACAAAAGCTAAATGTGCCTGAAAAATGCCCAAAGGGACTAAAAGACCCCCTTACTGTGACAAGAGAAAGCAGGATGAATGGATTCTTCCCACGCTGGCTGCAGAAAATGAAAACTCCTGGGAGGAAGGGACCTCATCTCACTAGAGCCACAAGAAAATGGTGTCAAAGAATAGGAGAAGCACAGGGGAAATAGCTGCCTCTCATACAGTGCTGCCTGTCCACATCCAAGATGTCGCCGAAATCGGCGCCAAAGCACACGGGAGATCTTACAGAGACCGCAGCTCTGACATCCCCAGGAGTGGGCCCAGATCCCCCCCCCCCCCCCCATGACTGTCCCAGGGACACGGGGGCAGTAGCACTCACCATACCATGGACCGCGGGCTCCGCTCTGATGCAGCTCGCCTTTCACCCTGAATGGGGGTGCTGCCAGCCAAGAAAGGTACGCTGCAGCCAGGGCAATGCGTCCCAGGCAAAAACCTTCATTCGCAGGCTCGTCCCCATCCGTTGGGACGAAGCCTGGGCGGACCACAACCTGCGCACGCTCCTTGGCCAGGCTGGGAGACCATAAGGATCTAGAATATCCAGTGCAAAACCGCAGCCCGGCTGTCACTTGTAGTTCACCAGGAGCATCCCCTGACACTAGCTAGCGATAGTGAGTAAAGAAAATTAAACAGAAACATTTCTCAAAGAAAAAGAAAAAAAAGCTGAGCCCAGAGTCCCAGCAGGGAAACCTAGGTCCTACTCCTAACACTAGGCAGCAAGAAACGGATTAGTAAGCTGGATGTGGCTGGGGTAATGTCTGAGGGGACAGCCCCTAAAGGTGTGTCTAGTGAAACGTTTTTCTAAACCATTTCACTGTCTAGTCAACTCCTGTAGGTGGCGCATTACCCATTTGTGAGGAAACTATGAAGTGGCTGCGTCTGTCAGAGGACGTAAGAGAAAAATGCAACACACAGCCATTAATGTCTAAACCGCTGGCAACAAAAGTGAATACACCCCTACATGAAAATGTCCAAATTAGGCCCACAGTGCCAACATTTTCCAGCACTGCCTTAACCCTCTTGGGCATGGAGTTCATAGAGCTTCACAGGTCCACTCCTTCACGATGACATCACGGAGCTGGTGGATGTTAGAGACCTTGCCTTCCACTTGAGGATGCCCCACAGATGCTCAATAGGGTTTAGCTCTGGAGACATGCTTGGCCATTCCATCACCTTTACCCTCAGCTTCTTTAGCAAGGCAGTAGTCATCTTGGAAGTGTGTATTTGTGGTCGTTATGTTGGAATACTGCCCTGCGGCCCAATCTCCAAAGGGAGGGGATCGTGCTCTGCTTCAGTATGTCACAGTACATGTTGGCATTCATAATTCCCTCAATGAACTGTAGCTCCCCAGTGCCAGCAGCACTCATGCAGCCCCAGACCATGACACTCCCATCACCATGCTTTACTGTAAGACACTTGTAATTCTCACCTGGTTGCCGCCACACGCGCTTGACACCATCTGAACCAAATAGGCTTATCTTGGTCTCATCAGACCACAGGAAATGGTTCCAGTAATCCATGTCCTTAGTCTGCTTGTCTTCAGCAAACTGTTTGTGGGCTTTCTTGTGCATCATCTTTAGAAGAGGCTTCTTTTGGGGGCGACAGCCATGCAGACCAATTTGATGCAGTGTGCGGCTATGGTCTGAGCACTGACAGGCTGACCCACCCTTTCAACCTCCGCAGCAATGCTGGCAGCATTCATATGTCAATTTCCCAAAGACAACCTCTGGATATGACTGAGCACATGCAATAAACTTTGGTCGACTATTGCGAGGCCTGTTTCGAGGAGAACCTGTCCTGTTAAACCGCTGTATGGTCTTGGCCACCGTACATTTTTCAGGGTCTTGGAAATCATCTTATATCCTAGGCCTTTAGGAAGAGCAACCATTCTTTTTTTCAGATCCAGAGATTTGCCAGGAGGTGCCATATTGAACTTCCAGTTATCAGTACGAAAAAGTGAGACCGATAACCCCAAATCAAACACACCTGCTCCCCCATTCCCACCTGAGACCTTGTAACACTAAAGAGTCACATGACAGCAAGGAGGGAAAATGGATAATTGGGCCCAATTTGGACATTTTCACTTAGGGCTGTATTCACTTTTGTGGCCAGCGGTTTAGACATTATGGGCTGTGTGTAGAGTTATTTTGAGGGGACAGCAAATTTACACTGTTATACAAGCTGTACACTCACTAGGGGTGTACTCCCTTTTGTGAGATACTGTAGGTATTTGTGTGATCTCGCTTTGCACATATCGAATAAAAACCCTGAACGAATCTAAACTATCACATGTCCGTGATACAACACCATCTACCATGATGATGAAGATGAAACGAGGGTGGATATTTTAGCAAGACAAGGATCCCAAACACAAAGCCAATGAAACTCTCAACTGGTTTCAAAGAAAGGAAATAAAGCTGTTAGAATAGCCCAGCCAAGCACCTGACTTGAATCCAATAGAAAATCTATGAAAAGATCTAGAGATAAGAGTTCATAGAAAAGGCACAAGGAACCTTCAAGATGTGAAGACTGTGTAGAATTGGACAAAATCACACCTGAGCAATGCATGCGATTAGTTTCTCCAAACAGGAGGCGTCTTAAAGCTGTCATTACCAACAAAATATTTTGTACGAAGCATTAAATAAATTTCAGTTAGCGTGTTCAATACTTTTTCTCTGTGTCATTTCATTTTTTTTACACATAACCTAAATTTCTGAACCTATGTGTTTTTGATTCCAAGCCTCAGCCAGCACAGGACCCAACCTCTGTCTAACAAACCATCATCGATACTCTATTAAATACACAGATAATTGTGACGATTCATTCTCTTTGCACCCTCCGCTGCCATGGATTATTTTTTACTTACTTATCACAGTTCCATTGTGTGCTACGTATACAAATTGCAATCAGCAGCACACATTCATAGACCAGTGTATAACATATCAACCATAGTGCTAAATATTATTATTAGAGTATCAAATCTATCAGTGATAAAGTGCTCAAGTGCAAAAAAAATAAAGAAATGTATAAATATATAAGTTATTAAGCAAATATGAAATTGATTTATAAAAAAAAATGTGCAAATTCAGTCCAAAGGGGTTCAGCAAAAGATGAATGATGGCTCCATTAGAATTCCACCAAGTGAATACACTCCTCAAAAGTGCCAAGTGCTATCTTTCCAAAAAGGTAGTGGTGGTGATACCCTCCATGTTTTGCGGGATTTTAAGGAGTGCACACTCACCAAATGATGTTGACATCTTTTACCTAAACAGAGATCAAGAAGCGCTTGTGAGATCCCCGTGATCCTGAGATCCAGCAATCCGTTCTTCCTTATGAAGGGTGTTCTTATGTGCAGATGTCAGGGAACACAATTGCAGAGAAAAACAGACTCCTCATATGAAAAGAACTTTGATTAAAAAAATGATCCTATAGGGCATAACATGGGTAAAATAAAAAAGATGTATAAAGCGTTTAAAACAAACAGAAAACCTCAATTCCAAAACCGGAGCTCCGGTGTGGTTACCCACACGCTACTCGGGGAGCTGCACTGCTCTGGAAGTGCCTTTGCTGGCATGCCTTCCAGGCTGGTGCTCAGAACGAGATGACGTGCATGTCGGCTTGATGCGTTCGTTTTGTCATTAAGTTGACGTCATCTGAAGCTTCATTCAACTTTTGTTGAACCCCTTTGGACTGAATCTGCACATTTTTTATATATCTATTTCATATTTGCTTAATAACTTATAGATTTATACATTTTTTATTTATTTTTATTGCACTTGAGCACTTTATTACTGATAGATTTATGATACTCTAATAATAAATTTTTAGCACTATGGCTGATGTTATAAACTGGTCTATGAATTTGCGCTGCTGATTGCAATTTATTTATATAGGTTCCTTTACCCTTAGGGGCTTAAAGCAGTGGCAGATCAATTTAAACTTGTTGGTATTTTGTTTGGCACGCATGTATTTCACTTCACACCATTGTGTGCTACCAAGCACTGAAAGCCTTCATTTTTTCAACTGGATAGGCTCACAGATTTTGTGTATACTATTGTATGTCACAGCTGGGAAGCTCATGTCTCCATGATTGAGGCAAAGTCCAGACAATCTGTTTAACTTATCTATGGTGTGATTACACTCTACCACACTATGGTGGCAGGCTGCTGTGTGTGTGTCTGTGTCCCCATGTCCACATTTTGTTCCTCCTGTGCTGGCTGAGCCTTGGAATCCAGCACTAGCCAGAACGATAACGAATGTTAATTAGTATTAATTAGTGATGCTCTTACATACATATTGTGCACTGAATGCTATAATCACTCATTACATATTTTTACTTAACTAGAAAATCTGCTTAAGCTCCTGCAGAAGCGATGGGGCGCAAAACATGTGCTTGAATGAGCCACATCACTTGACACCAAGCCCTGCCTGGATACCGACAGACATATATTCTTGGCACGTATACCACACAAGGGGATGGGTTTTGGTGCAAAGTTGATGTGCTTAGTGCAAATTAGTTTGCACACATACTGTGATATTTTAATGTATTATCATGTTTTAGGAATTTTGTAATGAAACCATTCATTTTTAAAGAATTTGGTGTACTCTGGTGCCTATAAAGTCCATGGTCTTTCAAGTATTTCATGTACAAAAATATAGGATGTGGCACTTTGCTACCGTTTTCCACATCCACAGTACCACCCTGTGTTGATGCAAACATGCCGAATTTAAAACTAAAATGGCATTTTAGTCACAAGACTAGGACTAAAATTAAATTAACATTTGACATCAAAATTAGCACTGCCTCCCAATCTTCTGGAGTAACAAAGGTTAATAGAACTAAGGGGCTTTCATAGGCTTTCATTAAAATAGCCCAACTAGGACTCCTAATGCCCAGTTGCTGCATTTATTTAACCTGGACTACAACTTCCATGCATGTAGCAGGATTTATAAATGGAGGGGGAGAGCCATAAATCATCCCTCTGATCATGCATTCTTCTATACGGTTTCATTCAAAGAAGCTATAGTGCCGCTTCTCTGAAGGGAGCAGCTGGAAGGAAAGAGCAGGCAAAGTTGAGATCTCTTGATAAGACCCTGCGAAAGCCCCATAGTTCTATTAACCCCTGTTCCACTAGATGATTACAGTAGTAAGGGCATTGACGGAGGAGGATTTCTACTAAGAAAAGAGGAATCCGCACAAGGGAACCTACTGAATGTAAATTATGTCCCTTGTGCTGATGTTTCTTTTTGTTATGTTTACACTTCGGCAAAAATTAATTATTTAAACTGATAGCATGCCTGCATTGAGAGAGAAGTTTTCGTACCTAAAATCACAGGATTTTGTGCTGACTTTAAGCGTATGAGAGGGAGAAATATTCTTGGTGCAGTCAATCAAGCCATGCAGATTCAAAAAAACATTCTACTTTTAATCTCTTAAGCAAAATCAAACAGGTTTAATGTATTCTGTAACCCTAATTAGCAACTGAAATGTAGCGCTTACAAATTCTTACAGCCAACTCGTTCCAGATAAAAGTGGAAAAGCTCCAGGATATTAAGTGAATGTGTCATGTCAGAATAATTATTGTATAGACCTATGAATCAATCTGAAAACCTGCAATTGCTCAGTGTTAACATTTTTCAGTTGTACAGATGTCACAGTATTTAAATGCTGAAACCATGTCAAGTTGTTCAGTACTTGCAATAAGAATTGACCTGAAACATAACTCAGTTTTGCTAGTCGAATAAAATATTTCAGCCAGAATCCTTTGTAGCAAATAGTACTCACTGTAAAACCCTTTTAATGGGAGTTTATTGATGGATACAGGAAGTCTAACTTTTGAGTTATACTGCTGCCTACAGAAAGACTGGACACTGGCAAAACACCTGTAGGCCAACCCAAAAAAAACTCCCTCCTACTAATAACATGCCTCAGTTTTGAACCAAAGCAGTACAAATAGCATGATCATTAACACAGAGGGATGGGGATGGTGTTCCTCAAAGGACTTCTAGAAAATGATTTAACTGCAAGTACAAAAAACTGAATTTTTGTAAAATCTTACCTGTAAAATTCCTTTCTCTGAGTCCTCCGACAGTCGCCGCCTCTTCATATTCGTCACAATGGGGTTATTGACCTTTGCTCCATAGGAGTAGCTAGGCAACAGAATATGTTAATATCAAAGCTTTTAGCATACCCCACCCCTAGGGGGTGGTCCCCTCAGTCAATACCCTCCTGCTTCCTGCATTCCTACCTCAGTTTCAGTAGTATAGCAGTAGAGTACATAAACAAACCCCAAAAGAGGGGCGGGGGCGGCGACTGTCGGAGGACTCAGAGAAAGGAATTTTACAGGTAAGATTTTACAAAAATTCCGTTTTCTCTTACGTCCTCCGACAGTCGCCGCCTCTTCATATTCGTCACAATGGGGACATCCCAAAGCAGTGTAGACATGAGGGGTGGGAAAACAGCAGCCGCGCCTAAAGCAACGCAATACCCACATCAGAGAAAGGAACCTTACCAAAGGAAGGAAACCAACTGGGCAACATGAAAAAGCTTGCTCAACAGGAGCAACAACCCAGGAAAAACAAATAACCTAGGGATAACAACATCCCAACAGCCAAGGGTCCAAGAAAAAAACAAGGAACCCTAAGGCACTGCCGCACAAAGAACCTTGCGGCCAAAGGAAGCCTCTGCCGATGCCTGAACATCCACTTTGTAGAATTTTGAGAAGGTGTGAACGGACGACCAAGTCGCCGCCTTACACACCTGGGCCACAGAAGCCCGATGATGACAGGCCCAAGACGTACTCAGAGATCTTGTAGAGTGCGCCTTCACAGGCATGGGGGGAACTTTCCCCTTCAAAGCATAGGCCTGTTCAATGATCCATTTGGCGATGGTAGAAGCCGACGCCGCCATGCCCTTCCGAGGCCCCTCTGGAAGGACAAATAGAGAATCCGTCTTGCGAAAGGATTCAGTCGATGACAGGTAAACCCTGATCGCCCGAACAACATCCAAGGAATGCAAAGCCACTTCCTTTGGATGTTTAGGCTTTGCGCAAAGCGAAGGCAAGACAATGTCCTCATTGAGGTGAAATTCCGAAATCCTTATCAGAAGAAAAGACGGGTTAGGTCGCAAGACCACCTTATCCAAGTGAACCACCAAATACGGAGATCTGCAGGACAAAGCTGCCAGCTCCGACACCCTACGAGCCGAAGTGATCGCCACCAAAAAGGCGACCTTCTTGGACAACAGACAACGAGATCTCCCTGATCTTTTCAAAGGGAGCATGTTGCAACACGGACAGAACAAGATTCAAGTCCCATGGAGGTAAAGGCTCCCTCCTAGGAGGGACCAGATGCCGCACCCCTTGAACAAAGGTGCTAACCAAAGAATTAGACGCCACAGGGCGTTGAAAGAGAACGGCCAGAGCAGAAATCTGACCCTTAATCGTGGCCAACGCCAAACGCTGGTCCACGCCGTTTGAAGAAAGGCCAACACTCTTGATACCGAGTATGAGCGAGGGGAATACCCCCTGGACTCACACCAAGCAAAATAGGCCTTCCAAATACGGTAGTAAACCTTCCCCGAAGAAGACTTTCTAGCCTTGATCAACGTATGAATGACCTCAGGGGAGAGACCCCT
This sequence comes from Pelophylax lessonae, assembly GCF_965119305.1. Classification (NCBI taxonomy): domain Eukaryota; kingdom Metazoa; phylum Chordata; class Amphibia; order Anura; family Ranidae; genus Pelophylax; species Pelophylax lessonae. The sequence goes on from NC_138780.1 coordinate 68,208,515, forward strand.
ATCCTTCAGGATCTTGGTTTCAACAGCCAGGCCATTAAAGCCAGCGACTGTAAAGCAGGATGGAATATCGGTCCTTGAGACAGGAGATTTTCTCGAAGAGGCGGACGCCACGGAGCGTCGACCGCCAGATTCACGAGGTCTGCGTACCAAGACCGGCGAGGCCAGTCTGGTGCCACCAGAATCACCTTTTTCGGTTCCAAGGCCAACCTGCAAAGGAACCTGGACAGCAGCTGAATCGGTGGAAAGGCATACATCAGGCGATACTGATGCCAGGGCGCCACCAACGCGTCCGAGGCGTCCGCCCGAGGATCGTGCGACCTTGCCACGAACCTTTCCACCTTGTTGTTTAGACGAGACGCGAACAGGTCCACATCTGGGGACCCCCACTTCTCGCACATCTGGAAGACATCCGGGTGAAGGGACCATTCTTCCTGGTCCAGGGTCTGGCGGCTCAGATAATCCGCCTGCCAGTTCTCCACCCCCGGAATGTAAACTGCAGATATCGCCGGGACATGCGTCTCGGCCCAAGATAGAATGTCGGCTACTTCCCGAGCCGCTCGGGCACTCCTGGTGCCCCCTTGGTGGTTGATGTAGGCCACCGCTGTAGCATTGTCTGTCTGCACCCGAACCGGACGGCCCTGCAGCCTGTCCGACCAACGCCGAAGGCAGAGATTTATCGCTCGCAATTCCAGAATGTTGATCGGAAGGGAGGACTCCTCCTCCGACCAAGTTCCCTGGGCGGACAGAACGCCCAGAACACCACCCCAGCCCGACAGGCTGGCATCCGTGGTGATCACTGTCCACGAGAAAGGGCGAAAGGACTTGCCCCCCCGACACCGCCGGGGACTGGAGCCACCACAGAAGGTTCCTTCTGGTGCGATGGCTCAACAAAATCTGGAGATCCAGAGATTGCGGTCGCCCGTCCCACCTGGCCAGAATCTCCCTTTGGAGACCCCGCATGTGAAACTGGGCAAAGGGGATCGCCTCGAAAGCCGAGACCATCAATCCCAGACACCTCATGCACGTCCGGAGGGACGAGCACTGAACGTCCCTGAGGGACCCGACTTCTTCCTGAAGCTTCCGGGGCTTGTCTTCCGGCAGGAAGACCTTCGCCTGAACAGAGTCCAGGATCATTCCCAGGAAAGGGAGATGAACCGACGGACACAGCGTCGACTTTGGAAAATTTATCGTCCAGCCAAACTCCTGTAGCGTCCGCATCGTGACGGACAGGTCGCTCACCAGACCCTGACTGGTCGCAGACCGAACCAGAATGTCGTCCAGATACCCCAGGACCGAGACGCCCTGGGCTCTCAATAAAGCCAGAACCGGCGCAAGCACCTTGGTGAAAACCCGCGGAGCCGAAGCGAGACCAAAGGGTAACGCCACGAATTGGTAGTGATCCTCCGCAATGGCGAATCGAAGGTACTTCTGGTGACCCTCGAAAATGGGGATGTGAAGATACGCATCCTTCAGGTCGATAGAGGCCATGAATTTCCCCCGGAACCAGGGCAGCCACCACCGATCGCAGTGATTCCATGCGGAACTTGCGAACCCGCACAAAGCGGTTCAGAGCTTTCAAGTCCAGAATCGGACGTACCTTGCCCTCCTTTCTGGGCACAGTGAACAGATTGGAATAGAACCCCCGAAATCTGTCCCGATGAGGTACCGGAACCACCACTCCCTGAGCCCGCAGGTCCCGCACCGCCAGATGCAGATCCCGCAATCGCTCCGGAGACAGCTGAAGATTTGAGGGAAAAAATCTGCCTGCCGGCCGAGAGAAACTCGATCTTGTAACCAGATCGAACGATTTCCTGAACCCACCTGTCCCGAACGCGGGCCAGCCAGGGTTGAAGAAAACCAAGCAAACGTTCCCCCACCCCAGAGCCGGGTGAGGGCGCCCCTTCAGGCCGCATTGTTATGGGCAGCGGACCCGGACTGACCGGACTTCTGCTTACCTGCCCACGGCTTTTTCTGGGAGCCTTGTCCCTTGTAGGGCTTGCCCTTATAGTGCGACCGAAAGGCACGAAAAGACCCCTGAGAGGGTCTAAACGAGGTATTCTTCTTACCGCGAACAAACTTAGTCTTGTGAGTCTGGGGCAAGAGAGAGCTCTTACCCCCAGAAATACCCTTTATCAGAGTATCCAAAGATTCGCCAAAAAGGCGAGAGCCCGCGTAGGGCAAATTAGCTAAAGTCTTGCGAGAAGATTGGTCAACAGACCAACATTTCAGCCAGATCAGGCGACGGTTCAACACCGCCACACTTTGGAGACGCGCAGCCAAAGGGACCATATCTAAGTCCGCATCACACAAGTACATGACACCCTGATGAATCTGATCCACCATAGCCAATGTTGACGGTGAAGCAGAGTCAGTCACCAGGGTGCGCCTGAGCACCTGCGTCCAATCGGCAATAGCCTGGGCTGCCATAATGGAAGCAAAAATAGGCTTCAGCATAGAGCCCGCAACCGTATAAGAGTGACGGGCCAGAGACTCCAATCTCCTGTCCGTAGGGTCTCGGAACACCGGGGTATCCTCAGCAGGGATCGCAGTGGATTTATTCAAAATCGCCACTGCGTGATCCACCTGAGGCGGCACACACCAACGCTCATCAGTAGCTGATGTAAAGGGATAACGCAGCTTGAACCTACTCAGCACAGCAAAAGGCTTCTTTATATTGCGCCATTGCTCATCAACAGCGCGCTGAAATTCCGTAGAGCAAGGAAAAACCTGCGACATTTTGCGTTTTCTTTGCGTCCCGTACGAGGACATCAAAACAGGAGGACGAGGTTCATCCTCCAAATGCAGTGTTTGCTTGATAGAAGCAACCAACTCATCCATGAGTGCAAGCTCTTCAGACGAGCCAGGGGGAGAATTATCAACCCCTTCCACCTCACCCTCCCCGTCAGACCCCACGAGGTCCAGGGATGAGTGAGACCCTGAGAAGGGCACCCCAGCCATAGCAGCCCCATCGCCCTCTGAATCAGAGGAAATTGACACTCTGGGCCTTTTTGTGGATCGATCAGCCACCAGCATCTGCACCTGAGCAGCTAAATTAGTCACAATAGTAGCCAGATCAGCCCCCTCGGGGGAAGCAGCAGCCCCTTGGCCCCCCACCAAGGTGGGGGGAAACTTGCTTTCCTGAGAATCCATGCCCCAGTAAACTTAGGAAAAAAGGAGTACTGCCCCTTTAAGATCACGGCGAGCGTAGCCCACCGCACTCAAAGAATACACTGACCCCCACAGGGATAGGAATATAAGGCAAGGAATACAGGAATATGGAGAGGTAAAACCTGGAGGGATCACACAGGCTGCTGCACCGATCGCTGTTCCAGAGGAAAAGGAAGTGATGCAATACTGACCGCCCCTATGAAGCCTATGGAAAGGCTTCACAAACATGGCCGCTGGCTGAGGCTCCACAGGCAGATACAGAAACAGCGCTGACATGAGGCCGGAGCGATCGCTGCCAAAATGGCAGCGCTTGGCGCCAAAAACGCCGCTCTTTCCACACAGGACCGGCCACCATAGCGCACTGCAAAAAAAATGGCGGACCGCAGCAGCAGTCGCCGCACAGTATGCTCCAAAAACGTTGCACAAGCATGTCACACACAGCATACAGCATGTCTCACAGAAAACTCAGCCTGTTACACAGAGCAGAGCAGGAGAGCCCCCCCCCCCCTTCCTCAGCCCATAGAAAGGCAGCTAATACTGACAGGGAGCTCAACGTTTTTACACAGACATGCAGGGTCCCACAGTCCCAGACTGACACCCAAAACAGACAGGTCCCCACACAGAATACACTTACCATCCGGATGGCGTGGGGAACCCGCACAAGCGATCAAACCGCTGCACTAAGGACAGGGAGAGTCGCAGCCAGGATGCAGAGGAACTGCGGTGCGAAACCGCAAATGGCGTCCGGTGAGGTAGCCACATCACCGCAGCATCCCTGCAGCGAACAGGGATGGGTCGTTCATATATGCCAGGGAAACCTGAGCTGAACGCTCGATGGCAGGCTGGGAAGCCACTGGCCCTGAACCCAGGATAACCAGGGAGGCCAGCCCGAGACCCAGCTCCGCATGATCATCTTCATCCGAAGAACTAAACTAATGCTGAAAAATAACAGCTAAGTAAAGAAGAGAAAACACTTGAAATAAAATCAAAAAGAGAATAGAGGCTGAGACTGAAATCCCAGTACAGGATAAGCCTGCTAACTCCTGAGCTAGACAATTGAAACTGAGGTAGGAATGCAGGAAGCAGGAGGGTATTGACTGAGGAGACCACCCCCTAGGGGTGGGGTATGCTAAAAGCTTTGATATTAACATTCTGTTGCCTAGCTACTCCTACGGAGCAAAGGTCAATAACCCCATTGTGACGAATATGAAGAGGCGGCGACTGTCGGAGGATGTAAGAGAAATGCTATTTTCTTTCTCGTCCATTGAGGCACACAGGATGTCTTACACCTTTTGGACATTCAAAAGCAGTCCAAATGAAGTGTCGGCAACACGGCAAACAAATGCTAACCAGAACAAGAACACAACAAAGTTGGAGCTTGCCTGCAGCTCAAAGATTTGCCGGAGGGACCCTGTACTCAAAGCATGAGGGCACAACATTCACCTATAACTTGGAAAATGTGAAAAGATGACCAGATGGAAGCCTTACCAATCTAGAAAACAGTAGCTTGATTGTCATAGGGGAAACAAGGGAGCTAACATAGGAGACCCCCTGCACAAAGTTCTTATTCAAGATGATGAGAGCCCAACTGTCTCTGAAACAGGGATAAAAGGGCAGAATCCTGATTCTTGATAGTGCAGAGCAAAAACATGTCCAGTCCCAGCAGCTATCTGCACATTGGCATCAATCAGTAGTTTTACCAGGGCTGTGGAGTCGGAGGAAATTTTGGGTACCTGGAGTCGGTAAACAATGCACCGACTCCAACTCCTACTCCTACTAAATTTAGATTGGAATAAAAAAAAAAAGCAAGTTTAAATGTCCCAATTCACAAAATGTTATAATTAATGACTTAGTATAAGGAAACTTATAATTGAGGAGGCCAAATGTAAAAAGGAAGAACTACAGAAAGTACTGAAAGGACGTTTTGTCTTCCTTAAAATGGATGCATGCACACGTCACAGAGTCAATTATTTTGCTATTAATGATAGATTTGTAGATGAAAATAACAAAACAATAACACAGACCCTCAGATTAAAGGACACTCGGGCACATCACACCAGTGATTACCTTCAGAAGTTAGTGGAGGGTGTATAGAAGATTTTGAAATTTCAAAGGAACAGATTTTATGTGTGCGGTGACAGATAATGCTTCTAACAAATTGAGCACAATTGAGAAGATGAACGCAAATGAAGAAAGTAACAAACAGATAGAGTTAGAGGAAGACAGCTCTGCAAGTATAGGAGAAAGTTTAGAAACTGAAGGAGAATGCTGACATTTTTTTTTAGACAACTTTGTTGAAGAAGCATTGAAGCTTGCTACTATTCATCATACGCGATGTGCTGTTCATACACTGCAACTTGCCATAAGAGATGGATTAAAAGATTGCCATGCAGCTACACTAATTGGCAAATTAAGGCAAGTAACTGTTGCAGCCAGGGCGCCGAAAACAGATGCAATTTTGAAAAGATGTGCAGGAAAAGGAGCCATTTTGGATCAAACAGCTCGCTGGGGGAAGCACTTATTTAATGGTGAAGCGCTTGCTTGAACTTAGAGACTTCATAGAAGAAATGGACAATGAAAATCTTACATTAACTGAAAGCCAGTGGACACAAACAAAAGAGCTGGAGAACCTTCTTTCTCACACCTTCACTGTCACCAAGAGGTTGCAATGTGACGATCTAACCCCGGGTAAATTCCTCTTGGAATGGAAGAGCCTGTTTTATCGCCTGAACAAAAATGGAGGGTTAATAGCTGAGGGCATTGCATCTTCAATGATGAAAAGAGAGTCTTTTGCTGGAAAATGAAATCTTGTTAGCGGCTATTTATGTCGACCCAATGAGCCGACTTTTGTTGAACAGTGAACAGACTGCGCTTGGGAAAAAGGCCCTCTATGATGTAGCAGTTCGCATGAAGGGATTACGACCTGAAATACCTCCACAGGATGAAGTTCTTTTAAGCAATAGTGGTAACTCAGGATCATCTTCTTCGAAGAATTAGACTGATACTTTCTTAGACAAAATGGAAGTTGCTAAAGGAAAGCGACGACGCATAAGCGTTACAGAACCAGTAAATGTCCAAATAAAAAAATTCCAACAGGAGTTTTATAAAGCACTAAAAGAAGTTGAAAAGTATGATCGCTCATCAAAACTTACTATTGAAGAAGTCATCCTTGTTTATCCAGAGATTGTTAGTGATGTGGCCAGAATAGTTACTGCAATGCCACCCATCCAAGTCAGTGTCGAAAGATTAATACATATTAATACAGAGGAGTCAGGGAGTAGGAGTCGGAAGTACAAAAAACGGAGGAGTCGGAGTCTGAACATTTATCTACCGACTCCACAGCCCTGAGTTTTACTCAAATTAGTTAATGCAAAATGAATACACCCCACAACAAAAACTACTACATCTAGTTAGTATTTTGAATGATCTCCATGATTTTTAGGGACAGAACCAAGTCTTCTAGGCATGGAATGAACAAGTTGGCGACATATTGCAACATCTATCTTTTTCCATTTTTCAAAAACAACCTTGTAGAGCTTGGATGCTGGATGGAGAGTGATGCTCAACAAAAGTACTTAAATGTGTACATTATATAACACCTGAGCCAGCGCCCCTGTTGTAAGGGAAATATGTAGGGGTGAGTGCAATACCTAGAGGGGGGCCATGGGTATAGGCACTAACATCACCCGCACCGTTACTGGTTAAACATCACTGGAATTTATCAGATTGCACTGCTTGTATTACAGCACTGGCAGTTGAACTCCCTAATATTGTAAAATTTCATCTCCCCTTTTTATGGTATTATTTTTATCTCAAACACCTTTTGAGGACATTATTTGATAGCACTTTTTAACACTGGTACCTACACCCCCTGAGGGGTATCACTGTATATACCCATACCACAATAAGCACCTTATTAGTCAAAAAGTTTTATATCACAATTTTTGGGCACTATTTTTTTCAGCTATCAGCCGTTTGGCTGCACTTGCACTTGGTAAGGGCATTGGCATATGCTCAACAACAAGCATGTCACTTGGCACGGTGCACTTTAATAAAATTATTTTAATATCACCTTTTTCTTAAATACTGTATGATAATAAGAATATTGAGAGATTATATCACTTTTGATCATCTGAAATTATGTTGGATATAGATTTTTAGCCCACACTTTTGTACATTGCACTATTTGGCAATTTACCTCAAATTCCTTTAAGCAGGTAGTGCCATCTACCAACACTGGTTCTCAATTTCATTTCTTGCACCCCTGGATCTCTAGGGGTAGGTTGGTGGCAGCTCACACCTGACCGTTCTATTCACACACACCATAGCGCTGCTCACACCTGAATTTTTATATTATTAAATGTGGGTTTTGGATCGTTGTCATGTTGGAAAAGTGCACGACGACCAGGGGCACGGAGTGATGGTACATCTTCTCTTTCAATATAGAGCGGTACATCTGTGAATTCATGATACCATCAATGAACTGCAACTCCCCGACAAGCAGCACCACAGAAGGACACTTCCACCATCCTATTTCACTCTAGGCACCATGCATTTTTCCTTGTACTCCTCATTTTTGCGATGCCATACAGTTTTGAAGCCATCAGTTCCAAACACATTCATCTTGATCCCATTAAACCAGAGTACAGAGTCCCAGAAGTCATCTTTTTCAGCATGGGCACTAGCGAATTATAGGTGGGTTTTTTTGTGCATGGGCTTTAGGAAAGGCTTCCTTCCGTCAAGGACACTCATGCATGCAATTCCTCTATAGTGTATGCTGTATTGTGTCACGGGAAACAATCATCCCAGATTGGCTTTCTTCTTTAGCTAACTGCAGTGAACTTGCATGGTGATTTTCTTCAACCCTGTTCATCAGAAGACGCTCCTGTCGAGGTGTTTACTTCCATGGACAGCCTCTGTCAGATTATACTTCCGTAGACAGCCTCTGTGAGATTGTTGCAGTTCCATCTTTGTTACATTTTTGCATCACTTTTGCTAGTTTTCTGACTGATAAAGCAAAGCTTTGCTGATCTTGTAGCAATCACCTTTCTTGTGTAAAGAAATTATTTTCCTTCTCAGGCCTTGACATTTCTCTTCCATGTGGTGCCATTGAGAACAGCATGAAATTGGAAGGGTTTCTCTTTGTTCAGTAACACTCTTTTATACCTGTCTGCTGGACACCTATTTAATGAATAATTAGACTCACCTGTATAGTTGAATTCTAGTTAGGATTTTGTTGTCTAAAATTTAGCTGTGCTCCTAAGACTTTCATTCGGGTGTATTCATTTTTGCAACATGGTCTGAATTTGTTAGGGAAAAAAAATGGGATTTTTGACTTACCGTAAAATCCATTTCTCTGATATTCATTAATGGACACAGCTGCTTCTTTATCCATGACAAAAATGGGATTTTTGTGTTACCGTAAAATCCTTTTAAAGAGGAACAGGTCCTTTATGAAACAGTGGCCTGCAAAACCATTCGGTCAAAAGCAGCATCCGCAGATGCCAAAACATCCACTTTATAGGATTTTGTGAAAGTGTGCACAGATGACCAGGTGGCCGCCGTGCAAACCTGCATCACTGACGCTTGACGATGGGAGGCCCAAGAGGCACTAAGCACCCGAGTAGAAATGCGCCTTAACAGGGAAAGGAGGAACCTGACCCTTAATTGGACAGGCCTGCACCACCATCTGATCTATCTGGAAATTGTTGTGGCAGACACAGCCAACCCTTTTCGGGGTCCATCCGTGAGTACAAATAGTGAGTCCGATTTCCTAAAAAAACTGATATCCACTAAGTACACCCTAAGCGCCTGGACCACATCGAGAGAAAGCAAGGCTAGCTCTTTAGGCTGTTTAGGCTTAGGACACATGGAAGGCAACACCATGTCTTCATGAAGATGGAAACCAAAAACAACCTTAGGAAGAAACGAACGACTGGCAGGGGCAAAGCACCACTCTCTCTGTGAACCACACGACAATGCTGCCAGCTCCGACACCCTGCATGTAGAAGTAGAGAAGTGAGAGAGAGAGAGAGAGAGAGAGAGAGAGAGAGAGAGAGAGAGAGAGAGAGAAAAGAAATCCCACAAATATTTTCAGAAGGCGGTTTCTGGAAAACTGAAAGCACCAAATTGAGGTCCCACAGAGGCAACGGAGACCGCACTGGAGTAGCCAAGTGGTAAACCCCCAGAATAAAGGTGCGAATCAAATAATGCCTGGCCAAAGAATGTTTAAAGAAAACCGCAGAGGCAGAAACCTGGCCCTCGATGGTACCCAACGACAGACACTGCTCAACACCTCGGTGGAGGACGCTAAAATCCAAGCCACTGAAAAGGAGCGGGGTGAACCCCAAGAGATTCACACCACGCAATGTACGCGTTCCAAACGCGATAGTAAATCTTCCTAGAGGTAGCTTTTAGCAGCGTGGGAACCACAGATTCAGACAACCCTCTATCCTTCAGCACCTGACTTCCAACAGCCAAGCCGTTAAAGCCAGCGACTGTAAAGCAAAATTGAAGATTGGCCCTCGGGCCAACAGATCTTCTCTGAGGGGGAAGTCTCCAAGGAGCATCGGTGACCAACCGTATCAGATCAGCATACCAAGACTAGAGAGGCCACTCTGGAGACACTAGTATGGCTGGAATCTCTTCTGCCTCGATCCTTCGCAGGAGTCTTGGCAGAAGTTTTTAGAGAGGGAAAAGTGTATCCCAGACGACACTGGACCCAAGGAGCCACCAGTGCGTCTGTGGCGTTGGCCAGAGGATCCTGAGACAATGCCACAAACCTCTGCACCCACCTGTTGAGACGAGAAGCCAACAGGTCCACCTCAGGGAGTTCCCCACTGGAGGCACAACTGAAGAAACACCTCCAGATGAAGTGACCATTCTCCCTGTTCCAATGCCTGACGACAGATAATCTGCCTGCCAAATTTCCACCCCTGGAATAAGCATAGCAGTGGGAGCTGGAACATAGCGTTCTGCCCACCTTAGAATGTCTGCTACTTCCCAAGCAGCCAGGACACTATGTGCCCCCTTGGTGATTGACATAAGCCACGGCTATGGTGTTGTCCGATTGTGGTGACCACTGTCCAGTACAGGAGAAGTAAAGATTTTCCCTGCGGAAGCGCCAGAGAGAGAATCCACCAAATCAGGGACCCTCTCATACCCTGGCTCAACAGGATCAGATTGTCCAGAGACTGTGAATTTGTGTCCCAGCTAGCAAGAATCTCCCTTTGCAGAGGCCTAGAGGGACTATGCAAAACGGAACCGTCTCAAGGTAGACACCATCAGGCCCAGCACCCGCATGCAAGTCCTGAGAGATGGCCAACTGCTGGACAACAGGAGCCAAATTGCATCCTCCAGCTTTGGGAGCTTATCCCATGGGAGAAACACCCTGGCTAAGGCCAGGTCCAGAGGTAGACCCCGATAGTCCAACTTAGTGGACGAAACCAGAGCAGATTCCTGAAAATTCAATTCCCAACCGAACTCCTGCAGAGTACGCACAGTAATCTCCAGATTGTCCACCAGAGCTGTTGGAGACTGCTCGCAGAAGATGATCGCCCAGGTACTCCAGTACTGCAATCCCCCGCTGGCGCAACAATGCCAACACTGGGGCCAACACTTTATGAAGCTGAGGCAAGACCAAAGGGTAATGTCACAAATTTATAATGTCCTCGCCCACGGTAAGCGGAAGAAGCACAGATGATTACTGACATATCAAGGAAGCTTACCTTAATATTCCGATATAACGATAGAGGCCAGAAGATCCCCTTGATTTAAGGATGGCACTACCATACGAATGGACTCCATTCGGAACTTCTGTACCGGCACAAAGCGGTTCAGAGCTTTGAGGTATAGGAATGGACATACCTTGCCTTCCTTCCTGGGAACTGTAAAACGTTCAGATTCTGGAACCCGAAAAAGCACCCCTTGTAGTAGCAAGTTTTGCACAGCCCCGAAGAGACCTCCCCAGCGGTCTGGGGAGAAATGCAATTTGGAAGGAAAAAACCTTTCTGGAGAATAAGCACAAAACTCGATCTTGAAGCCGGACCGAATCAGCTCGTGGATCAGGGATGTCCACGAGTCCCGAAGCAACCACTCATGGCTTACCACACCAGGTCCTATTGGAAACCCCGGAGGAGATCCTTGAGACACTTGTTTTGAGATTCTGCATAATGATATCATCCAGGGAGGATCCGAACAGGCGATCCCCCACAAAGGGAAGATCAGATAAGGCCTTCTTGGAAGTCTGGTTGGCAAACCGGCATTTAAGCCATATCCTGCGCTGAAGGACCACTGTCGTCATTGTGGACAACCTAGAGACTAAGGGAGCCGCATCCAGAGAGACAATACAGACGAACTGCAACCCCTGGACCAACTGGTCTGCCAGCTCCGAAAAGGCAGGGAGAAGCTGTTCCCCCTCCAGATCCTGACGCAAAATCTTTGCCCACTCCGACAGAGTCTGGGACATTAAAGCTATTGTGAACACCAGCCTAAGGACCGAACCGTCCATAGTAAACATGTGGAGGACCAAAGTCTCAGCTCTCCTGTCAAAGGGATCTTTAATAGCTGGAAACTCCTCCACTGGAATTTGGGTGGATTTATTCAGCCTGGAACCTTAGAGTCTACCACAGGTGGGACTGTCCACTTATTCAACAGAGACTCCACAAAGAGGAGGTGAGCTGTGAGCTAGATAGGGGCAGACCAGTGGATGTGGTGTACCTGGATTTCGCTAAGGCGTTTGATACAGTTCCACACAAGCGCTTAATTTATAAAATAAGGTCTGCAGGTATTGACCGCAGGGTTTGCTCTTGGATACGGAATTGGCTTAAAGGGCGTGTCCAAAGGGTGGTAATAAACAGCGCATACTCAGACTGGTCTGAGGTGTTAAGCGGGGTCCACCAAGGCTCAGTCCTGGGACCAACCTTGTTTAATTTATTCATGAACAGCATTGAGGACGGGATCAGTAGTTCGATATCAGTTTTTGCAGATGACACAAAATTAGGCAGGGCAATAACTGCACAGCATGAAGCAGATATCCTACAGAATGACCGGGACAGAATAACAGAGTGGGCAACAACATGGCAAATGAGGTTTAATGTGGAGAAGTGTAAGGTTTTGCACTTGGGGACTAAAAACATAAAAGCACAATACACGTTAGGGGGGGAATCAAAAATGGAGAAAGATCTGGGAGTCTTGGTTAATGATAGATTAGGCAATAGCATGCAATGTCAAGCGGCAGCTGCCAAAGCCAGCAGAATATTAGCATGCATAAAGAAATGGATGTATTCCAGAGATAAGACTATAATCCTTCCACTTTATAAAACTCTGGTCCGACCGCATCTGGAGTATTCTGTTCAGTTCTGGTCGCCAGTCCTCAGGAGGGATGTGTTGGAGCTGGAGAGAGTCCAGAGAAGGGCAACTAAACTGATTAGGGGATTGGAGGACCTTAATTATGAAGAGCGTCTGCTATCACTTGATTTATTCTCCCTGGAGAAGAGACGCCTGAGAGGGGACATGATAGCAATTTATAAATATCTCAATGGGGATCTCGGCATAGAAAAACAGCTATTCAGTCGAAGGGATTGCATGAGGACTCGAGGGCATACAATGCGATTAGAGGAGAAGCGTTTTAACCTCAGGCCACGTGGGGGAAACTTTACTGTTAGGGCTACAAGATTGTGGAATTCTCTACCACAAGAGGTGGTTTCTGCGGGAAGTATGGTGGCTTCCAAAAGACCCTTAGACGTACATCTCAAGGATCAGAACATTCAGGGCTATGTGAGATGATTACGGCCACACACACCTACACAGGTTGAACTGGATGGACTATTGTCTTTATTCAACCTCACCTACTATGTAACTATATATGCAAGATACCGTCTAGCGAAACGCAAAGGCACCACCATATTGAGTTTAGGACAACCCCACTGACTCGCAACAATTTTGTAGGCAGGAAAAGGGAATCCCTTTGCTGCTTTTGAGGAGCTTCGGGTACCAAAAGAGGACCGGCGCCTCCGATGCAGCAGAAGCTTCCATTTTTACAGTTACCCACACCATTACAATCAGTGCATCCACCAGCACCTTTTCATGCACGGCTGTAGTGGAAGAGGAATCATCCTCACTATCAGAGCACATGAAGTGCGTGGACTCAGACACAGTAGGGTCGTTACATACTAAGCTCACCCGAAACATTATAATCAGGGGAGGCCGCCAACTGCGATCCCGCAAGGGAACGCTGGCCAAGGGTCCACAAATGGACCACCCATGAGGACACGCAAAAAACACACGGGGGGGGGGGGGGGGGTTGCCCTCCGCGCTATCCAGGGGGTCCCAGCTGTAAAGCTGACATGCAGGCAGGGTACCCTCGCCCACACACTAATGGAGGCAAGACTGTCACTAAAAAAAGTAGCGCCCCCCCCACAGTGCCAAATGGATCAAGTAAAAGACAAGACTTCTGGGGTTGAGCACCTCACCCTCCCACACCTGTACTCCTCTATCAGTGTCCACTAGCAAGTAGATATAGGAGGAGTCCCTTATAATGCAGTTGCACATCTCTCCCAGTAAGGAGTAAGTATCTCCAATGGTTTAGAGAGGCTGGATTCATCCTTTTTATGGATAGTGTAGGATCCACTGACAATGGGGTACTTTGACGTAGTGGTGGGCTTGAGCACCATATGACCATATGGTGGGACTAAATCCCCATTTTTATTTATGGATTGCCTTTATATTTGATAGTTATTTATTTTGCGTATGTGCGCTATTCTCTGTAAATATGCATGTTGCTTGGTTCATAGCTGCACCAGCTTTAGAAATGCATGTTCAGGGTGTGCCCCCCCAGCTCCTTGTTTGTTATGGATCAAGGGGAGGTGCCAAGCTGACCATATGGCCCAGCAGGCCGCAGCCTATATTTTTGTGGAGGCCCAACCGCAATTGCACGGATCTTCAGTCAGGCAGATGCCCAAAGGGAGAATTGGGGGCTTCAGCTAGACTCCCTGAGACCTCCCCCCAACGGAGGTGCCCAACTCAAGATCATGGCCTAGTAGGCTGAGGCCTAAATTTTTGAGGGTGCCCGGCTGCCACGACGTGAGCCCCAGCGGAGACGAACACCCAGGACAGCGGAGGGAAACCCCCTGTTGCACACCAGGAAAACCAAGTCAGCAGCAGCAGCACCAACCAGTCCCCCTGAATAGCATGTTATGTTGCCAGCTCATAACCAAACAGGGGGGGGGGGGGTGTAATGGGGGCTGAAAATGCACAGTGACCGAAATTTAGAGGGGCTGGGGGGAAGGGAGGGGTACTCGGGGGTCCGACCATCCCAGGGAGGGGCCCACGTCCGCCAGGGACCTACCATATCATGGAACTGGGCGGGCAACGCTTCCAGGCAGACCACCTGTCCATCGGAATGGGGGTGCTGCAGGCCAGGAGGCATGCTGCGACTCAGGCCTGGACCAGGTCATATGCGTCCTCGCGAGACCCAACTCACAGGCCAGCCCCCGTCCAGTGGTGCTATGTTGCAGCTGACCTAGCGCGGAGCTGGGCTCTGCACGCTCTCGCTGACCGGAATAGGGAGACTAAGGATCTAGAATATCCAGTCCGTCGCACAGTCCAGCAGTTGATTCAAGTTCTCACAGGAACAGAAAACAAGAGAAAAAATAAAGAATAATTAGTTTAATAAATAAAAAATGCTACGACCAGAGATCCCAGCAAGGAACTAGATCCTTACTCCTGACTAGGCAGAAAAAAACAATGCCTATAGTAGGAAGTGGGAGCATACCCCCTGGGACTGTCCCATAGGTGTGGTAAAGCTTTTTCCTGCCTAGTGTCCTACTCCTGTAGAGGGCAGCATAACCCAATGGATAAGAAGATTCTGGAGCGGTTTCCGGAAATTAACGAAAGAGAAACTGGATTTTAAAGCCCCACCTGGAGGAGTAGGCAGGAAAAAAAAAAAAAAAAAGACTCGACACCTTTTATGGGCAATCCTCTCCGGGTATAAAACCCCCTCTCTGCTATGGGCCTCCAGTCAGTCACCAGCAGTGTCAAAGGAGAATTTCCATAGAGGGGAGGGTGCCGTGTCTGCCAATGAACTCAGAGAAAGGGATTTTATGGTGAGTAACAACAAATCCCATTTTCTCTTACGTTCATTGACTGACACAGCTGCTTCTTCTTTAACGATGACAAAACAGGGATGTCCTAAAGCAGTGGAACAACAAGGGGTGGGCAACCAACTAATGGAGACTCAAAACTCAAAGCAAATTGCCAACACACTGAACCACCCCAAGGGGTGCCTGAGAGTTCTAAACAACCGCCTACAATACTTTGCAGCCAAAACTAGTATCCAAAGACCAACTTTTTTTTTTTTTTTTTTACAGTTAGTAAAGTGTGCACGGACAACTAGGCTGGCGCTTCACAGACTTGAGAAACAGACACCTGCTGATGGAACGCCCAGGAGGCTCTGACCACCCTAACGCAGAGTTCAATAACAGGGAAGGGACACTCCTGCCCCTTAATGGCATATGCCTGCACAATCGGCTGCCAAATCAAACAGCAAATAACAAGCCTCTAATTGATACTGTAGCCTGTGAAGGCAGTCATGTCCCTCCCTCCGATAAGCAGCCATCACTAAAAAAGGTACACTCAAATCGCGCAAACCACGTCCAAGGAGTGTAAGGCCACCTCCCTAGGACGTGACAGCGGAGGACAAGAACGAACAATGTCCTCCAAGTAAAAAAATCTGACACCCCTTCGGCAGTAAGGAAGGGGAAATTTGAAGCAGGACCCTTGTCCTTATGCAAAAATCAGAAAAAGTGGCTTACAGGACAGAGCCGCCAACTCTGACACCCTGCGAAGTGATAGCGTCTGGAAAGGAAACTTTTTGCGAGAGCGTGAGCTGGGGAATATCCCAGCTGCTCTCACAGATAGGCAAAGCCAACACCACCAAATTTAAGGCCCATGTTGGCAACAAAGAATGCACAGAGGGTACCATATGATGAACTCCCCTCCCCCGAAGTGCGGACAAAATAATTTGTGGTCAAAGGATGCAGAAGAAAATAGCCAGAGCAGAGACTTGATAATTGATCGGGCTCAAAGCTAGATTCTGATCTATGCCACGCTGTAGTAATGCCAACACCCAAGCCACCAACAAGGAGCGAGAATAGAACCCCAGGGCTTCGCCCCAAACGATATAGGCTCTCCAGGTGCAATGATAAATCTTCTGGAAGGTACACTTCAGAGCCTTCAACAGAGGCAGGATCGCTGATGGCCCGCTGTCCTTCAGAACCTGACTTTCAACAGTCAT
This sequence comes from Pelophylax lessonae, assembly GCF_965119305.1. NCBI lineage: Eukaryota > Metazoa > Chordata > Amphibia > Anura > Ranidae > Pelophylax > Pelophylax lessonae. The sequence continues at coordinate 68,224,977 of NC_138780.1, forward strand.
CCCATCAGAGCCAGCGACAGTAAAGCAGGATGGAATAATGGCCCCTGGGACAACAGGTCCTCTCAAAGAGGTATCCGCCAGGGGTTGTCTGCCACCAAACTCACCACGGTTGGCAACCAGGCTAGCACTGGAACCACCAGGATGACTGGGAATCCTTTCGGCATTTAGGCAAAGATGAGACCTGATCTCACGGCGCCACTAGCGCATTTGTCATGCTCACCAGAGGATCCCATGATCTCGTCATGAACCTGGGAAACTTCCGGCGGAGGCAGGAAGCTAAGAGATCCATGTCAAGTGTCCCCTAACGAAGACAGGGCTGATGGAGCACTTGCCTTGATTCAGTATTTGACGGCTGAGGTAATCTGCTTGCCAGATTTCGACACCTGGAGTGTGCACGGCGGACAGACCTGGAACAAAGCTTTCCATCTATCGAAGGATGTGAGACGTTTCCAGCACCGCCGTTGCTCTCCTTCAGCCTTCCCTATAATGGACATAGACCACCACGGTGGCGTTGTCTGACAGAATCCTGATCGACAGGCCCTTTAGATCAGTGGTCCTCAACTCCGGTCCTCAGGGCCCACTAACGAGCCAGATTTTAAGTATTACCTTGGGGAGATGCAGACTAAAGTACTGCAATCACTGAGCAGCAAATATCACCTGGGATGTATTTCAGTTATCTTGCAAATCTGGCCTGTTAGTGGGCCCTGTAGGCCAGGGTTGAGGACCACTGCTTTAGATGATCTGTCCCATGCATCAGCGAAAACCAGCTTCCTCCAGGGTCCAGAGACCCTGAGCTGAGCTTGATATCAGGGCTCCTCTCCAGCATGACAGGCTGGCCTCAATTCTAACCGCTGACCAGGGAAAGGAAGGACTTAAAGGACGGAGATCGCAACCACTCGGGGAGAGAGGCCCTCGTTAACCACTCCAGGTGAATCCAAATAACCAAGCGAGAGACTTGTTCCATTTGGAAAAGATTGCCTTCGGCAGTGTTCTTATATGAAACTGCGCATACGGAACTGCTTGGAAGGTAGCCATCAGGCCGAAAATCTGCATGGGCCACCTGCAAGCCAAGAGCTGCTGGACCGTAGACCGGGGTTTTTGGAGTTTGTCCTGTGAAGAACTCCTTGGCCTGATGCGAATTGAGGATAACCCCCAGATACTCCAAACGCTTGGATGGGGTCAACAGAGACTTCCTGAGGCTCAAGAACCACCCAAAGTCCTTGAGGGAGCGCAGCGTGATCTCCATGCTGTCCAACAGGGGTGAACAAGTCCCTGCCTGCCCAGGTCACCAATCACAGACAACCCCCGTTGTCTCAGGAAGGCCAGGTCTGAGGCCAAGACCATAGAAAACACCTGGGAATCAGAAGTCAGACCGAATACCAGTGCCACAAATTTATATTTTGCTTCCCCGACAGGGTAGAGATACAGATGCCCCTCATAGATTGGGATGTGCAAGGTAGGTGTCCCAGACGTCCAAAGATTCCCAAAAAATACCCCTGGTGAAGGGAGGTCACCACCGAGCGAATGGATTCTAGACCCGCACAAAGACACTCCAGGCATTTAGACCCAGGATTGGGCAAACTCTTGGGGACTGTGACAGACTGGAATAAAATATCCGTAACCACTCTGACTCACGCACCAGAACCACTACTCCTCAAAGGAGCAATTCTGCACAGCCCCATAGTGAGGCAGAAGATGGCCTGGTGAGAGCCGTAGAATAGAGGGAAATTGGCGGAAAGAAATGAATCCTATATTGTAGCCTGAGAGAATGATTTTGTGAACCCACAAGACGGGACTGGGGGAAATCCATGGTCTCGGAAATCAGCAAAGGCAACCCCCCACCCTGGTAGGGGTAAGGGCAAACCTGTAATGCCGCTAAGGATTTATACGCAGACTTAAAGAGCCAGGGATGCTTGGCACCACATGCTGGAGTCCTGAAAGGTTTAGAGCCCTTTGTCGAGGACCCAGGGGAATTAAAACATTTGTTTGTGAGCTGAGGTCGGACCAGCCTTCTTGCGCAGTTCCATTCCCTTTCTGATCAGTGGAAGGAAGGTACTCTTGCCACCCATAAGAGTCTTGACCAGATTATCCTGTGTAACTCCAAACTTTTATTTTTGCAAGTCTAGTCTGCCAATCAACATTTGAGCCAAAAGGACCAGCCTCAGAACCACCGCCGAAACAGAAAGTTCAGAGAGAAGTGGGACAGTGTCAAGGCACGTGTAACAACTGTACTCCAGCCCCCCGGACCAACTGGTCCACAAATGTCGCAGACGCTTGAAGCATCTGGCTGATGGTCAAGGCTTGCAGCAAAAACTTGGCCCATTCGGTCAGCATCTGAGTCACCAGGGCTAAAGCTAACACAGGCCGGGCAGCGAATAGCAGCCAGAGTAACGCCATAGCTCTGCAGTCCGCAGGGTACTAAAAAAGAAGAGAGATTCCTCCACTAGGAACACTGTGGCCATATTGAGCCAGGCTATAGGTGGATCCACCACCAGTGTAGTCACCCACTTCTTCAGAAGGGCCTCCTCAAAGGGGTAGCGTACCACGGAGCACTTGGGAAGTACAAACAGGCACTTCAGACAACCCCAGGCTCTTAATACAATTTTTGTACAAATATGCAGGATAAGGCAAAAACTTAGCAGCCCGAGCTGGCTTTTGCATACCAAAGAGGACAGGCACCACAGCAGACGTTCCCATGAAATCCTCAATTTTAAGCATCTCCCGCACAGCATCAATGAGAGCGGTGACTGGCACCTTCTCTTGTGCACAGAGGAATCAGGGGATACGTCACCTGGACCTGCAGCAATGCGAAACCCGGATCCGGGCTTAGAATAGTCAGAGGAAGAGGGTAATGCTTGTTTGCCTCGTGTCCAAACTGCAGGGGTAGAGTGCTCTAGAGCAGTGTTTCTCAACTCCGGTCCTCAGGGCACACTAACAGGCCAGATTTTAGGTATCACCTTGGGGAGATGCAGACTAGAATACTGCAATCACTGACCAGAAAATGATATCACCTGTGATGTATTTCAGTTTTCTTGCAAACCTGGCCTGTTAGTGTGCCCTGAGGACCGGAGTTGAGAAACACTGCTCTAGAGACCCTATGGGGATCACACAATGGGCACTTCTGCAACCAGGGAACCCACAAGGTCCTAAGGCAGGGGAGACCACCCACAAGCTGCCCAGCAGAAAGAGAACCCCCAGAAGGGACTTACCACCAGAGGCTACAAAGGTCACCCACGTGTGCTCCACGAATTATAGGGACCACCCGCACATCATCTGACCCTCAGGAGGGAGGGACAGGACTGCCTTCACAGGCTACAGTAAAATGGCCGCTCAGTACCTACCCCAGCCTGCTCACATAGCCTGTACAGCCATTTGGTCCTCAACAAAATGGCTGCCGAGCATGGCAAGCAGAGATGAAGAGCAAACATGTCTCCAAACCAAGAGAAAATGGCAGCCGCAGCTCCACAAACATGGTGCCGGCCGATCAGAGCCAAATGTATTCCATGACCCAGAGAGGAGGCAGAAAAGGTGGGCGGCATCCCCCCTGTAGTAGTCCAAGACCCCCCCCCCCCCCTGCCCAGGTGAGCCTTGGGACACTGAATCAGCAGGACGGTTAGGGGACAATATCAGAGGGAGGAAGATGCAGGGGGACCCAGTAACTCCCATAGGCAGCATGTATGACCGACCGACCCAAATTAACAAATCTTGATTGCAATCAATGCATTTGTGGGGGTATTTGTCGTATAGTGTCCCAAAGAAAAGGTTGTTTTTGAAAGAAAAGTACTTATTTATGCGCAGCACTGTATACACACACATACATATTATATATAAAAATTGCACTGGTAGAAACAGCAGGGCGAATTCCAATTTTAGAGTTGTATGCATTACATCATCAAGAGCCAAAATGGTATCTTAATTTAGGGGCAATAGCCATTAATTGCAACAGTTCAGGGGCAAGCTCATCAGCTTGAAGAGCTGGTGAAAAGCAGAAGGTCTGCTCAGATGGCTCAGAGGCTACTAAGGTCATGGGCAACTCTGATACAATATATGCAGGGGAGGGCATGAAAGCACGGTAATTTGGGTCATTTTAACTTGCATGACTGGTAACCTCTGTCAAAAAGGGAGAGAGGGCCCAGCCAAACCTACTGTACATCAAAAAGGACTCTTTGGGGACAAAAAAGGCTTTAAAATCAGAGGATAAAATAGTTCCAAGCAGCCCACAAACCATTTTGTAGACTGTGAGCTGGAGCCACTTGGTACAGCAGACTTTTCAATTTTCCCTTCTCCGGCCACAAATCGGAGCAGTACTGTTGTGGTAAAGAAACACATAGCCTTTGCGTATAAGGCAAGTGTTTTGGTACTGACAAAACCCTGACAACTGGTAACAGGTGAGGGTTGGATGACAGGAACTGTGCTCTATAGCAAACTTTACCAAAACCTAGCCTGGAAAGAACCCTACGGGCATCACAGTGCCCAAAAGGTTACTTCAAGACTATCCCCACATATCTTGAATCAGGTACTCTAAAAAACCAGGTTGAGGATGACCAGTCTGGAAAGCTGCAGTAAGAGGCAAAGTCTCAGTGGCGATGTAGAGTAGAGTAGAGTCTCGATTGAAGAAAAAGTAAAAAAAAAAAAAAAAAAAAAGCTAGCAAAAAAGCCAGTGTTAGTACAGCTGACCTAAAGAAAACCAATCCAATCTCCTAGTACAGTTGTACAAACCTGAGGCATGCTGGTAGTAGGTGGTGTTATCCTCAGCTGCAGGGCCGGTGCTAGACTATTCTGCGCCCTAGGCAAGACCAGCTACCTGCGCCCCCCCATAAATAAATAAAAAAAACTTCAAATTGTCCCTATTTTCCTATATTCCCAGCACACTCAATGCAATCTCCATACTCCCCCCCCCCCTATACTTGCATCACTCATAGTGTCAGGGAGGGGGGAGAGCAGTGTGTCAGGTGGGGGGGGGGGACCAGTGTGTCAGGGTGGGGGGGAGAGCAGTGTGTCAGGTGGGGGGGGGGGGGGTATCAGTGTGTCAGGGAGGGGGGGTAGCAGTGTGTCAGGTGGGGGGGCAGTATGTCAGGTGAGGAAGGGTAGCAGGGTGTCAGGTGAGAAAGGTAGCAGTGTTTCAGGTAAGGGGGACAGTGTGTCAGGTGAGAGGGGGTAGCAGGGTGTCAAATGAGGGGGGTAGCAGTGTTTCAGGTGGGGGGGACAGTGTGTCAGGTTGGGGGGGGGGGTAGCAGTGTTTCAGGTGGGGGGGACAGTGTGTCAGGTGAGAAAGGTAGCAGTGTTTCAGGTAAGGGGACAGTGTGTCAAATGAGGGGGGTAGCAGTGTTTCAGGTGGGGGGGACTGTGTGTCAGGTGGGGGGGACTGTGTGTCAGGTGGGGGGGACTGTGTGTCAGGTGGGGGGGGGTAGCAGGGTGTCAAATGAGGGGGGTAGCAGGGTGTCAGGTGAGGGGGGAGCAGTGTGTCAGGTGGGGGGGAGCAGTGTGTCAGGTGGGGGGGCAGTGTGTCAGGTGAGGGGGGGTAGCAGGGTGTCAGGTGAGGGGGACAGCGAGTGAGGTGAGGGGGGTAGCAGGGTGTCAGGTGGGGGGGGGGACAGTGTTTCAGGTGGGGGGACAGTGTGTCAGGTGAGGGGGGGTAGCAGGGTGTCAGGTGGGGGGTAGCAGTGTTTCAGGTGGGGGGCAGGGTGTCAGGTGAGGGGGGTAGCAGTGTTTCAGGTGGGGGGGGGGGTATCAGTGTGTCAGGGAGGGGGGGTAGCAGTGTGTCAGGTGTGGGGGGGGGCAGTATGTCAGGTGAGGAAGGGTAGCAGGGTGTCAGGTGAGAAAGGTAGCAGTGTTTCAGGTAAGGGGGACAGTGTGTCAGGTGAGAGGGGGTAGCAGGGTGTCAAATGAGGGGGGTAGCAGTGTTTCAGGTGGGGGGACAGTGTGTCAGGTTGGGGGGGGTAGCAGTGTTTCAGGTGGGGGGGACAGTGTGTCAAGTGAGGGAGGTAGCAGTGTTTCAGGTGGGGGGACAGTGTGTCAGGTGAGGGGGGGTAGCAGTGTTTCAGGTGGAGGGCAGGGTGTCAGGTGAGGGGGGGTAGCAGTGTTTCAGGTGGGGGGGGACAGTGAGTCAGGTGGGGGTGGGACAGTGAGTCAGGTGGGGGTGGGACAGTGAGTCAGGTGGGGGTGGGACAGTGAGTCAGGTGGGGGGGGAGTGAGTCAGGTGGGGGGGGAGTGAGTCAGGTGGGGGGGGAGTGAGTCAGGTGGGGGGGGAGTGAGTCAGGTGGGGGGGGGGGGACAGTGAGTCAGGTGGGGGGGCAGTGAGTCAGGTGGGGGGGGGCAGTGAGTCAGGTGGGGGGGGCAGTGAGTCAGGTGGGGGGGGCAGTGAGTCAGGTGGCGGGGGGACAGTGAGTCAGGTGGCGGGGGGACAGTGAGTCAGGTGGCGGGGGGACAGTGAGTCAGGTGGCGGGGGGACAGTGAGTCAGGTGGCGGGGGGACAGTGAGTCAGGTGGCGGGGGGACAGTGAGTCAGGTGGCGGGGGGCAATGAGTCAGGTGGCGGGGGGGCAGTGAGTCAGGTGGCGGGGGGGCAGTGAGCCAGGTGGGGGGGTGGGACAGTGAGTCAGGTGGGGGGGGGACAGTGAGTCAGGTGGGGGGGGGGACAGTGAGTCAGGTGGGGGGGGGGACAGTGAGTCAGGTGGGGGGGGGACAGTGAGTCAGGTGGGGGGGGGACAGTGAGTCAGGTGGGGTGGGGAGTGAGTCAGGTGGGGGGGGGGCAGTGAGTCAGGTGGGGGGGGGGCAGTGAGTCAGGTGGGGGGGGGCAGTGAGTCAGGTGGGGGGGGGGCAGTGAGTCAGGTGGGGGGGGCAGTGAGTCAGGTGGGGGGGGGGGCAGTGAGTCAGGGGGGGGGGGCAGTGAGTCAGGTGGGGGGGCAGTGAGTCAGGTGGGGGGGGGCAGTGAGTCAGGTGGGGGGGGCAGTGAGTCAGGTGGGGGGCAGTGAGTCAGGTGGGGGGGGACAGTGAGTCAGGTGGGGGGGACAGTGAGTCAGGTGGGGGGGACAGTGAGTCAGGTGGGGGGGACAGTGAGTCAGGTGGGGGGGACAGTGAGTCAGGTGTGGGGGGACAGTGAGTCAGGTGTGGGGGGGGGGGGACAGTGAGTCAGGTGGGGGGTAGCGGGGTGTCAGGTGGGGGAACAGTGAGTCAGGTGAGGGGGGTAGCAGGGTGTCAGGTGAGGGGGGGAGCAGGGTGTCAGGTGAGGGGGGGTAGCAGGGTGTCAGGTGAGGGGGGGTAGCAGGGTGTCAGGTGAGGGGGGGTAGCAGGGTGTCAGGCGAGGGGGGGGTAGCAGGGTGTCAGGTGAGGGGGGGTAGCAGGGTGTCAGGTGAGGGGGGGTAGCAGGGTGTCAGGTGAGGGGGGGTAGCAGGGTGTCAGGTGAGGGGGGGTAGCAGGGTGTCAGGTGAGGGGGGGTAGCAGGGTGTCAGGTGAGGGGTAGCAGGGTGTCAGGTGAGGGGGGGGTAGCAGGGTGTCAAGCGCTAGGGGACCAGCATCCATGAGGGGGGGGGCACAGCGCGAGAGTGCCAGCATCCGTGGTGGGGGCGGGAGGGAGAACAGCACCCGTGACTGTGCCCCTAGGCAGCATTGCGCCCTAGGCGGTCGCCTAGCGGGAGCGCCGGCCCTGCTCAGCTGGCCTACAGTTAGTTTGCCAGTGTCCAATGCTACTGAAGGTGGAATACAGCCCAAAGGTAAAGGTAATGGACAAAAAAGAAATATATTGTAAAAAAAAAAAAACCCAAGAATGATTATACTCACCATTCAGCTGAGACATCAAAATAACCCTAGAAACTCTCCTGCAGAGCTGGTTATTACATTTCTCGCCATCTGTTAAAGCATATAAAAATAGATTACCACAATTGAGATAACTGAGCCACATTCTTTAGCTTGGTTTCATGACAGAACTGATAATAAACTACCAAATTCAAAGGTGAGCCATAAGGTTTCATACTTTTGTTAGTGATGCACCATACATTTCAAAGACAAAGTCACTTTAACCACTTAAGCCCCGGAAGATTTTACCCCCTTCCTGACCAGGGCCTATTTTGCGATTTAGCACTGCGTGACTTTAACGGACAATTACGCGGTCGTGCGACACTGTACCTAAACGAATTTGACGTCCTTTTTTTCCCACAAACAGAGCTTTCTTTTGGTGGTATTTGATCACCTGTGCGATTCTTTGATCATGCGCTATAAACAAAAAAAGAGCGTCAATTTTGCAAAAATAGCAATATTTTTCAAATTTCTTAATATGAAATTCCCCCCCAAAAAAATGTAAAAAACAAAATTTTTTAACATGTTCGGTCAATTTGTTTTATGCTACATATGTTTGGTAAAAAAAAATTGCAAAAAGCGTATTTTGATTGGTTTGCGCAAAAGTTATCGCGTTTACTAACAAAGGGAAAGATTTTTGTCATTTTTGGTGTTTTTTTTTTTAACACGTAATGGCGGCGATCTGCTATTTGTTTTGCGGTACTGCGACATTGCGGCGGACAGATCGGACCCTTGACTGACATTTTTGGGGTTACCAGTGACATTACTGCAGTAATCAGTGCTATACATATGCACTGTTACTGCAAAATGACACTGGTAGTGAAGGGGTTAACTTTATTTGAGAGGTAGGGGCTGTGTGTGTCATTAGGGGCGTGATTCTAACTGTGATTGGCTGTGGCTTGAGCTGTAGAAACAATGATCAACGGTCCTACATAGTAGAACCGTATGATCATTGTTTCTACACAGGGGAGAATGACAGGCGGCTTGTTTACACTAGCCGCCTGACTTTCTCCCTCTCCCCCGAAGATCGCTGAGTGACCGGCGGACATCGGGTCCGCCGGTCACACGCGGGGGGTCCGTGACCACGCGGGAGCGGGAGCGTGCCTCCGGGGGCGCGCGCTCGCTCCCTAGACCCTCACAGGCTAGCGACGTAGATCTACTGTGAGGGGCTGACTGCCGCAGTAAATATACTGTGCGCAGTCGGCAAGTGGTTAAACATAACCAGTCAGGTTTGGGTTTTTGCACAGGTCTAATTTTTTTATTTTGAAATTGTGCAGGGGTACAGAAATATAAATTTTCACTTACCTGTAAAATCCTTTTTTTTTGGAGTACAATACAGGACACTGGAACACATGGGTTATACTGCCACCTTCAGAAGTTTGGGCACTAGTACAACATGCATCATTTGTCAGCAACTTATAATAAGCATGGAACATAGGAAAATAGAGGAGAGGGACCTACAGTAAATCCTCCCATTCCTGGGGGCGGGTGTCAGCCTGGAGGCGGCGCCTCCCCCTTAGCTTGTGTCTCGTCTCTAGACAGCTTGCAGTGGCCTGTGAGAGCCTGTTGACGCTGCTGACCTCAAGCTACCCCTTGCGGCGGGTCTGAGTTTGTGCAAACTGTTTCTGATTCCCTGGCACTCTGATAGTAGCGTTTTGGAACCTGCTAGCGCCGCCTGTCTCTGATGTTTCCCACAGCGGGTCCATGCTTGTGTTTACAGCCATCCCCCAGTCCATCCTTTTTATTGCCTTTGTGAACAGCACTCTATACCACCCCTGCAGGCAGCATACAAGATTTTTCTATGCAAGTAGATACCTAATTGTTTTGGTCTTTACTCGCATTGACCTGGTGCCCTTTTTCCTTTTGAACAAACGGAGGCATGCTGAGAGTAAGAGGGGTTATACCGGCTGTCCTTAGTTTTGTTGTAATAAGGTCCAATATCCTGAAGGTGGAAGCATGACCCATGGAAAGAGCCCATAGGAAAGGTCCTATGACCTGCATGATTAAGAAATGTGTCTATTTTTTAACTTGCATTGTTGGAACTTGGTCAAGGGTCAGCAAAATATTTCACAGATGTCACCAGCATGATCTGACACTGGCAAGTTTGCATAATTGGTTGTTCCTTGCTCTTAACCCATATCTTTTTACGTATCTACTTAAAAGGAAAAACCTCCACTGAGACGATTCGAATGAGGTAGGTATATGCTGTTAACAGTGAAGAGAGGCCTAGTTGTGATAACTTAGTAATTACTGCCAAAAACCCTAGAACAAAACATTTTTTATGGTTTCAATACATCACTTACCAATCTCATCTCCGAACATGACAGTAAGTTCCAAAGAATCATGCAGAAAAACAAATGTTGCTCTTGTATCTGTCCATTTAACCATATCCCATTCTGCAAAGCTTAAATAAATAAAAAAAAAAACATCAGGTAATCGTTTAAGTTAAATTACTTGCAATACTTCACTTACATTTCATACTTAAAACTTAAGTAGTGGTTGTAAACCAATTAAAATGGAGGTTGATCAAGTCTTTTCGCTGCCAATAGGCTTGTCTGTCCACTGGGATCCAGATCTTGAATAATACCCTCATTAGCATCAACAGAACTTATCAACTGTATGAACTTGAAAAGTGTGTTTAAAAAAAAAAAAAAGTCCTATCAGAACAGTTCTACATTTTCAAGGCCCACCTGCTCAGGTTACCTAAAGGGGCCTCTAAAGTGGTAAATCGCTTTAAAAGGGCATTTAACAGTTTGTTGAGGGCAAAACATCACTTCCTGGGTGTATTTTGCCCACTGCACTGTGCCCCAACTGGATGTGACGCAGCGTGGCCCCGTTAACGTGAATAGGTTGCGTTTGGCTGCCGTACTGCATTATTGCCACTACATGTGTACCACCACCTCTTCTGGACCTGGTAATCTCAAACCATGCAGAACTTATTACCAATATTCACATAAAAGAACATCTGAGTAGCAGTGACAATACCAAGATTTCATTTAATGTTGGCTGTAAAAACAAGCGCTTACTGAAAAGGATAAAAAACCACATAACTTTGAGAGCAAGTTTTCCAAGAAAGAGGGCTGCTCTTCAAGAATTAGACTGGGAGGGAAAATTGGCATCAATGAACATAGAACAGAAATAGGAATTGTTTAAAATCGACTATGTTAACACTGCAAAAATTGAATTTTTGACTTACTGTAAAATCCATTGTTCTGATGCTCATTGACGGACACAGTTCCTGATATTCATAACCATTGGGTTATACTGCTCCTTACAGGAGTAGGACACTAGGCAGAAAAGAAATCTGGCTACACCCATGGGCAGTCCCAGGGGGTATACTCCCTCTCTGCTATAGCCACTCAGTTTTGTAACAAGCAGTGTCAGGAGAATTGCACAAAGGGGTGTGGTGCTGTGTCCTTTCAATGAACATCAGAGAAAACGGGATTTTTGTCTTACCGTAAAATCCTTTTCTCTGATGTCCATTGAAAGACACAGCTCCATAACTTCTTTAACCCTTGGGTTATGCTGCTCTCATTAGTAGTAGGACACTAGGCGGAAAAGTGTTAAAAGAGTTTGACTACGCCCATAGGGCAATCCCAGGGGGTATACACCCACTTCCTGCTCTAGCTCTTCAGTTTTGCAACAAGCAGTGTCAGAAGACCATAAACCCCAACTCAGAGGGGCGGATGCTGTGTCCGTCAATGAACATCAGAGAAAAGGATTTTACGGTAAGACAAAAATCCAGTTTTAGCTTTCGTTCCATTTACGGACACAGCTCCATATCTTTTGACCCTTGGGACGTCCCAAAAAAGTGTCAATATGAGGGGTGGGGAGAACACAGCAATAAACATACTTCCCAAAGGCTAAATGTAGCCAAACAGGTAAAACTTGAGCTCAACAAGGAAACAACTTGAGCTCACCTGGCAAAAATGTACACCCTCAAAGAGGACTAATCCTCTCCAACAGCGGCCTGCAAAACCTTGCAGCCAAAGGCGGCATCAACAGATGCCAACATGCTGTATCTACCCTTTAAAATTTTGTGAAAGTGTGCACAGGCGACCAGATGGCCTCCTGCAAACCTGCACCACTGACGTTAGATGACCAAAAGCCCAAGAGGCACTAAGCGCCCTCGTAGAATGCACCTTAACAGGAAAACTGAGGATCTTGACCTTTAACCTTCTGCCTGATCCATCGGAAATGGTTACAGCAGATGCGGCCAGCCCCTTACGGGAACCATCTGTAAGGACAACCAGGGAATCCCATTTTTTGGAATGACTCAGTCGCCGCAAGGTACACCCCGATTGCCCGAACTACATCCAAAGAATGTAAGGCAATCTCTTTAGGGTGCTTAAGTTTCAAACACAAAAGAAAAGCAACACAATGCTTTTATTTTCAATGGAAACCAGAGACGACCTTAGGAAGGAAACTGGCAGAAACAAAGCACAACTTCATCTCCGTGAACCACCAAGTAAGGTGAACATCAAGACAGCTGCCAGCTCTGACACCCTTGGTGCAGCAGAAAAAGCCACCAAGAAGACTACCTTCTGGGACAATGTAAGCAGAGAAATCTCGCAAAAATTTTCCAACGGCGATTACTGAAAACCGACAGCATCAAGTTGAGATCCCACAAGGGCAATGGAGACCATACTGGGGGAGCAAGTGGCGAACCCCCTGAACAAAGGTGCAAACCACAGAAAGAGTGGCCAAAGGACGAAGAAAGCAAACTGCCAATGGCCGAACCTGGCCCTTGATGGTACCCCGAGGCCAGGTGCTGCTCAACACCTCGTTGGAGAAAACCAACTCTGAATCACCGAAAAGGAGCAGGAATGAGCCCGAGGGGATTGACATCCGCAAAGTATGCTTCTCAAAGGTGATGGTAAAACTAAGTAAAAGTTAATTTACTAGCTTGCAGCAGTGTGGGAATCACTGATTCAGACAACCCTCTAGCCTGCAGCACCTGGCTTCGACAGCCAAGCCATTAAAGCCAGCGACTATAAAGCAAGATAGATTTGCCCTTGAGCCAACAGATCTCCTCTAAGAGGAAGTTACCAAGGAACATTGACGACCAATCGCAACCGATCTGCTTACAAAGACCGGCAAGCCAGTCTGGAGCCACTAGGATGGTCGTAATCCCTTCTGCCTCGAGCCTACGCAGGAGTCTTGGCAGAAGTTCCAGAAGAGGAAAGCTGTAATTCAGGCGACACCAGCCCAAAAGGAGCCATCAGTGTGTCAGTGGCGATGGCCAGAGGATCCCAAGACCGTGCCACAAACCCAAACACCTTCTTGTGGAGAGGAGAGGCCAACAGGACCAACTCGGGAGTTTCCCACCAGATACACCACTAATGAAACACCTTCGAGGAAATGTCCAGTATATCAATCAGTAGTTTGGATTCTTCCAGAGGCCAGTCCCCCTGAACACAATCCGTGTCAAAAACACGCCACCCCACCTGGACAGGCTGGCATCTATGTGACCACCGTCCAGTACAGGGGAAGGAAGAATCACCCTGTCGAAGTGCCGGAGAGCGAAGCCACCGAAGCAGGGACCTTCTCGTACCCCGGCTCATCAGGATCAGATTATCTAGAGACTGTGGATTCTCGCTTCACATAGCAAGAAACTCTCTTGCAGAGTTCTCAACAGATTTTGGAACTTGTCTCACGGGAGGAACACCCTGGCTGAGGCAGAACAGACCCAGATAGTCCAACTATGTTCACGGAACCAAGGCCAATAACTGTAAATTAAATTTCCAACCAAACTCCTACAGGATGCGCACAATAACCTCCCGGTTGTCTGCCAGAGCAGTCGGAGACTCTGCTCGTAGAAGATCATCCAGGTAATCCAGTACCACTATCCCTCGCTGACGCAATGCCAACACTCGTGAAAACCTGAGGGGCTGAGGTGACACCTCTGGACAATGCTCCTTGCCCACGGCAAGCGGTGGAAGCGCAGATAACCGACATAACTGAATAGGACGGTAAGCTTCTCAATATCGATAGATGCCAGAAGATCCCCCCTAGGTAGGGATGCCACTACTGGCCGAATATATTCCATTTGAAAAATCTGTGCCCGCACAAAAACGGTTCAGAACGTGAGGTCCAAGATTGGACGTACCACACTTTCCTTCCTAGGATCTGCAAACAGGTTTGAAATAAAAGCCAGGAAACAAACGTTCCGATTCTGAAACCGGAACAATCACCCCTTTTAGTAGCAAGTTTTACACCGCCGCGAAGAGACCTCGCAGGCGGTCTGGGGATAAAGGATGGTTGGAAGGAGAGAACCACACTAGAGTAGAAGATCGAAAACTCGATTTTGTAGCCGGGCCGATCAAATCACAGACCCACCTGTTTGACCAGAGAGGTCCACGGGTCCAGATGAAGCAAAGACGCCCTACCCCAAACACAGGTCATGGGGCCCCTTCAGGCAGAAGAGACCTTGCCCACGGTCTGGAAGGATGTGCAAGTTACCTCCAGAGAAGGTCCTTCTAGGGAGACTCATAACAGGGGATTCCCCCAAAGGGAAGATCACACAAGGTCTTCATCATGCGCCAAAGGATATTGCTGTTACGGACAGTTTGGAGACTAAGGGAGCCACACTCAAAGAGGCATCACAGACTAACTGCAACCCCTGAACCAAAAAGCCAGCCGGCTCCACAAGGGCAGGTGGAGACTGTTCCCCCTTCCAGATCCCAGTGCAAAAGCTGTGACCATTTGGGAAAATCAGGGACACCAATGCTAGGGTGAACACCGGCCCAAAGCCTTAACCGGCCACAGTAAAACATGTGGCGGACCAAAGTCTCGGCTCTCCCGACAAAAGGATCTTTTTAAAAACCGGAGACTCCTCCATCGGAATTATGGTGGATTTATTCAGCCTGGAAACCGGAGAGTCCCCCACAGGTGGGACTACCCACGTACTCAAGAGACTCCTCAAGAGATACCATCTATCGAAATGCTCAGGCACCGCCATATTGCATTTAGAACAAGTCCACTGATTCACGACAATTTTGTCACAGTAGGCGGTATAGGGGGAATACATTTGCCGCTTCAGGGAACTGCGGACCCCAAGGGGACTGGCGCCTCTGACGCAGCAGCGGCTGCATCCCGATATTTAATCAACCCGCACCAATACAGACAGTGCATCCATCAGTGCCTTTGCATGCACAGTAAAAAAAGAATCATGCTCATTGTCAGAGCCCCAAAGTACGTGGACGCAGACAGAGCAGAGTCGCTATATACCAAGCTCACCCTGAAAACATAAGCAGGGAAAGGTCCCCGACCACAGTCCTTCAAAGAGACAGCTTGGTCATGCACTCAGACAGCTAGTCCTGTTAGCCGCGAGTAGCCCGCAAAATCGCAACTTCAATTTTTGGCCCAAACCGGCTGCGTGACCGCCGCCAGCTCTGTTAGCTTGATCAGCAGTTCGGAGAGCTTGGTAAGGAGCTCAAATTTTAGCCCCATCCAGCCGTGTGAGGTGCGCATCCGTAGGCAATACCGTCCGCTATATTGCAGCTTGGACAGTCATGAGTAGGCCGCAAAGCCGCAGCGTAAATTTTCGGCCTGACTCGGCCATGTGAGGCACGGACCTGCAGATTAAACATCTGCTCCCCCCCAGCCCAAAAGGACATCCCTGCCCTAGTCACTAAACCCCAGGGGACAAGGAACCTGCTCAAAAACCCCCAATGTGCGATTGGGACATCCCAGTCAGCAACAACCACATCCAGGGTGGGTATGGGTTGGGGCCAAAAGACCCACCGTGACTGTTTAGAGGGGCCCATATCCACCCCGAGGAACCACAAAAGGAGAGGGGGGGACACTACTCACCACACCTTTGAACTGGGAAGGCACCACTCCGGGAAGATCACCTCCCCATCTTGACATGGCAGGTACGCTGAGACTCAGGCCGCAACCAGGTCATGTGCGTCCCCGTGAGGCGTTTCACTCCCCAGCCAGCTCCTGTCCAGTAGGGCTATGTCGCGGGCGACCTAGCATGGAGCTGCAGTCTGCACACGCTCGCTGGCCAGACTGAGGAGACCGTACAGTGCTAGGATATCCAGTGTGCCACCCAGTCCAGCAGTCGATTGTTCTCACTGAAGCAGACTTGATTGTAGAAAGAAAACAGCAAAAGGAGAAGAAAAAAAACCCAGAATTTTTGTAAAATCTTACCTGTAAAATTCCTTTCTCTGAGTCCTCCGACAGTCGCCGCCTCTTCATATTCGTCACATATGGGGTATTAGACTTTGCTCCGAAGGAGTAGCTAGGCAACAGAATATGTTAACATTAAAGCTTTTAACATATCCCACCCTCAAGGGGTGGTCCCCTCAGTCAATACCCTCCTACTTCCTGCAACCATATCTCAGTTTCAGTGGTATAGCAGTAGAGTATACAACCAAACCCCAAAAGAGGGGCGGGGGCGGCGACTGTCGGGAGGACTCAGAGAAAGGAATTTTACAGGTAAGATTTTACAAAAATTCCGTTTTCTCTTACGTCCTCGGACAGTCGCCGCCTCTTCATATTCGTCACATATGGGGACGTCCCAAAGCAGTGCAAACATGAGGGGTGGGAAACGCATCCGCGCCGAAAGGCAACGCAGTCTCCGCATCAAAGAAAGGAACCTTACCAAAGGAAGGAAACCAGCTGGGCTACAGGAAAAATAATTGCTCAACAGGAGCAACAACCCAAGAAAAGACAAATAACCAGGGGATAAACAACTTATCCCAACAGCCAGAGGTCCCCAACAAGGGACCCTAGGGAATTGCCGCACTAAGAATCTTGCGGCCAAAGGAAGCATCCGCCGATGCCTGAACATCTACCTTGTAGAATTTTGTGAAAGTGTGCACGGTCGACCAGGTCGCCGCCTTACACACCTGGGCTACAGAAGCCCCATGACGACAGGCCCAAGACGTACTCAGAGATCTAGTAGAGTGCGCCTTCACAGGCACAGGGGGAACCTTCCCCTGCAAAGCATAGGCCTGTTCAATGGTCTGCCTGATCCATTTGGCGATGGTAGAGGCCGACGCCGCCATGCCCTTCCGAGGACCCTCTGGAAGAACAAACAAGGAGTCCGTCTTTCGAAAGGACTCAGTCGATTTAAGGTAAACCCTTATCGCCCGAACAACATCCAAAGAATGTAGTCTCACCTCCTTTGGATGTTTAGGCTTCGCGCACAGCGAAGGCAAGACAATATCTTCATTAAGATGGAATTCCGAAACTCGCTTCGGAAGAAAAGAAGGATTAGGTCGCAAGACCACCTTATCCAAATGAACAACCAGATACGGAGACTTGCAGGACAAAGCCGCCAGCTCCGACACTCTGCGAGCCGAAGTGATCGCAACCAAAAAGGCGACCTTTTTGGACAACATAGACAACGAGATCTCCCTGATCTGTTCAAAAGGAGCACGTTGTAACACAGATAGAACGAGATTCAAGTCCCAATGGGGCAGAGGAACCAGATGCCGCACTCCCTGAACAAAAGTGCCAACCAAGGAGTTGGAAGCCACGGGACGTTGAAACAGAACGACCAGCGCAGACACCTGACCCTTTATCGTAGCCAGCGCCAAACGCTGATCGACACCCGTTTGAAGGAAGGACAGCACTCGGGAAACAGAGTACGTGCGGGGTGAAAACCCCCTGGACTCACACCAGGCAAAATAGGCCTTCCAAGTACGGTAATAAACTTTCCCCGAGGAAGACTTCCTCGCGTTGATCAAGGTATGAACGACCTCTGGGGAGAGACCCTTCTCTTTCAGGACCTCGGTCTCAACAGCCAGGCCGTCAAAGCCAGCGACTGTAAAGCAGGATGGTATATCGGCCCTTGAGACAGGAGATCGTCTCGAAGAGGCAGACGCCACGGGGCGTCGACCGCCAGATTCACGAGGTCTGCGTACCAGGACCGGCGAGGCCAGTCAGGTGCCACAAGAATCACCGTGCTGCGTTCCGAGTGTAACCTGCGAAGGAACCTGGACAGCAACTGAATCGGTGGAAAAGCGTACATCAGCTTGTACTGATGCCACGGGGCCACTAACGCGTCCGACGCGTCTGCCCGAGAGTCGCGCGTCCTTGCCACGAACCTTCTCACCTTGTTGTTGAGACGAGACGCGAACAGGTCCACATCTGGAAGACCCCACTTCGCGCACAACATCTGGAAGACAGCCGGGTGGAGAGACCATTCCCCCTGATCCAGGGTCTGGCGACTCAGATAGTCCGCCTGCCAGTTCTCCACCCCTGGAATGTGAACCGCCGTTATCGCCGGGACATGAGTCTCGGCCCAAGACAGAATGTCGGCCACTTCTCGAGCCGCTCGGGCACTCCTGGTGCCCCCTTGGTGGTTGATGTAGGCCACCGCCGTGGCATTGTCCGTCTGCACCCGAACCGGGCAGCCCTGCAGCCGGTCCGTCCAGCGATGAAGACAGAGACTTATCGCACGCAATTCCAGAATGTTGATCGGAAGGGAGGACTCCCCCTCCGACCAAGTCCCCTGGGCGGACAGAACGCCCAGAACACCACCCCAGCCCGACAGGCTGGCATCCGTGGTGATTACCGTCCACGAGATAGGACGAAACGACTTGCCCCCGGACACCATCGGGGACTGGATCCACCACAGAAGGTCTCTTCTGGTGAGATGACTCAACGAGATTTGAAGATCCAGAGATTGAGGTCGCCCGTCCCACATGGACAGGATCTCCGCTTGGAGACCCCGCGTGTGAAACTGGGCGAAGGGAATCGCCTCGAAGGCCGAGACCATCAATCCCAGACATCTCATGCACGTCCGCAGAGACGAGTGCGGAACGTTCCTGAGGGACCTGACTGCCTCCTGAAGAGTTCTGAGTTTGTCTTCCGGCAGGAAGACCTTCGCCTGCACCGAGTCCAGGATCATTCCCAGGTAGGGAAGACGAACCGACGGACTCAGCGTCGACTTTGGAAAATTTATCGTCCAACCAAACTCCTGCAGAGTTTGCATCGTGACCGACAGGTCCTTCTCCAGACCCTGGCTGGTCGCAGACCGAACCAGAATGTCGTCCAGATACCCCAGGACAGAAATGCCCTGGGCCCTCAATAATGCCAGAACCGGTGCAAGCACCTTGGTGAAGACCCGCGGAGCCGAGGCGAGACCAAAAGGCAACGCCACGAACTGGAAATGATCCTCCGCAATGGCGATTCGAAGGTACCTCTGGTGACCCTCGAAAATGGGGATGTGAAGATACGCATCCTTCAAATCGATGGAGGCCATGAATTCCCCCGGAACCAGGGCAGCCACCACCGACCGCAGGGATTCCATGCGGAACTTGAGAACCCGCACAGAGCGGTTCAGAGCCTTCAAGTTCAGAATTGGACGAACCTTGCCCTCCTTCCTGGGCACGGTGAACAGATTGGAATAAAACCCCCGAAATCTGTCCCGATGAGGCACCGGAACCACCACTCCCTGAGCCCTCAGGTCCCGCACCGCCAGGTGCAGGTCCCGTAAACGCTCTGGAGACAGTTGAAGATTTGAGGGAAAAAATCTGCTCTCCGGCCGAGAGAGAAACTTGATCTTGTAACCAGATCGAACGATCTCCTGAACCCATCTGTCCCGCACGTGGGCCAACCAGGGTTGAAGAAAACCGAGCAAGCGTCCCCCCACCCCAAAACTGGGTGAGGGCGCCCCTTCAGGCCGCACTGTTATGGGCTGCGGAACCGGATTGACCGGACTTCTGTTTCCCAGACCAGGGCTTCTTCTGAGAGCCTTGACCTTTGAACGGTTTGCCCTTGTAGTGCGACCGAAAGGCACAAAAGGACCCCTGAGGAGGTAAGGTCTTACGTGAAGATTGGTCCACCGACCAACATTTCAACCAAACCAGGCGGCGAGACAACACCGCCACGCTGTGCACACGTGCAGCCAACGGGACTAAGTCCAAGTCCGCATCACACAGATACATGACACCCTGGTGGATTTGATCCACCATATCCAGGGTCGCCGGCGAGGCCGAATCGGCCACTAGGACGCGCCTAAGCATCTGCGTCCAACTTGCGACAGCCTGGGCCGCCATTTGAGAGGCAAACAGAGCCTTAAGCATAGAACCTGTAACAGAATAAGTATGACGGGCAAGAGACTCCAATCTCCTATCCGTGGCATCACGGAACACAGGGGAATCCTCTGCAGGAATCGCAGTGGATTTGTTTAAAACCGCAATTGCGTGATCCACCGGGGGTGGCACACACCACCTTTCATCAGTGGAAGGCGAGAAAGGATAACGCAGCTTGAACCTACTTGGTACAGCAAAAGGTTTGCGTAGATTGCGCCATTGTTCCTTAACAGCGCGCTGAAAATCATCATTGCAGGGAAAAACATGCGGCGTCCTGCGTTTTCTCTGCGTCCCATAAGCCGCCAAGGCAGCGGGGGGACACACTTCATCCTGCAAACGCAGCGTTTGTTTTATGGAAGCAATCAATTCATCCATGATTGCAAGCTCTTCAGGCGAGCCAGGGGGAGAATTATCAACCCCTTCAACTTCAGCCTCCACCTCGGACCCCACTAAATCCAGGGAGGAGCGGGACCCCGATAAGGAGGCCCCCGCCATAAAAGCCCCATCACCTTCACCCTCAGAATCAGAGGAAAGAGAAACTCTGGGTCTCTTAGTAGATTGAGCAGCCACCAGCATCTGCACCTGAGCAGCAAGGCCAGCCACAATAGTGGCTAAATCCCCCCCTGGGGGGGAAACAGCGGTCCCCTGGCTTTCCACCAAGGCGGTAGGAAATTTGCCCTCCTGAGAATCTATTGCCCCAATATCAAATGCCGGATAATAAAGGGTTAACTGCCCCTTTAACAAGCGCGGCGAGCGCAGCCCACCGCACCACACACAAGCACAATGAGACCCCCACAGGGACAATAAAACTGACACAGGCAATGGATAAGAAGGATATAACCTGAGGAGACCCTCGCCGCTGCTGCTGCCTCGATCGGTGTATCCTGGAGAAGAGGAAGTGATGCGGCCAGGGCGCTCTATTAAAGCCTATGGGAGGCTACAAGAAAATGGCCGCCATGCATGTAGAACATGCGGCCGGAGCGAGCGTAGGCAAAATGGCGCCGTTTGGCGCCGAAAACGCCGCTCCACAGTACAGTAATGCACACGTTATCCATGTATAAAAAAACATGTTAGATCGCCGCAGCGATCGCTGTATAGTGCCCAAACATGCCACAAAACATGCCCCACAGCACACAGCTTCTCACACTGACAAGGCTGACACACACAGTGTCACACAGCTCCCCCCCCCCCCTGCAGCCCACAGCATGCAGCCGAGTGATAGGGAGACAAACAGTGAGAACAGAGGCAGGTTACACAGTCCCAGACTGACACCCCCCCAGACAGACAGGTCCCCACATAGATACACTTACCTCACAATGGCGTGGGGGACCCGCACAGGCGAACAAGCCGCTGCACATGAGGCAGGGAGAGTCGCATACAAGACGCACAGAATGGGGGTTAAGAAACCGCACAGCGTCCAGTGAGGTAGCCACCTCACCAATCATCCCTGCACCGAACAGGGATGGGTCGTTCACTGTGCCAGGAGTGTTACCTGGCTGAACGCTCAATGGCAGGCTGGGAAGCCACTGACCCACGACCTGCGACCAGGGGGATCAGCCCGAGACCCAGCCCGCATGATCCTCTTCATCCGAAGAACTAACTAATGCTGACAAAAAGAACACCTAAGTAAAGGTAGAGAAAAAACTCAAACAAAAAATCAAAAAAGAAGAAAGTCTGGGGCACAAAGCCCCAGCACAGAGAGAGCCAGCCACTCCTGACAAGCTAGACATTGAAACTGAGATATGGTTGCAGGAAGTAGGAGGGTATTGACTGAGGGGACCACCCCTTGAGGGTGGGATATGTTAAAAGCTTTAATGTTAACATATTCTGTTGCCTAGCTACTCCTTCGGAGCAAAGTCTAATACCCCATATGTGACGAATATGAAGAGGCGGCGACTGTCGGAGGACGTAAGAGAAAACTGATTTTTGACTTACCGTAAAATCCTTCTCTCTTAAGCTCATTGACAGACGCAGAATCCATATCTTGATATCCATAGGGTTATACTGCCCCCTACAGGAGTAGGACACTAGGCAGAAAAAAAGTTCTGGCCACACCTATGGGCAGTCCCAGGGGGTATACCCTCTCTCTCCCTGCTATAGGATGTCAGTTATGTAACAAAGCAGTGTCAGAGACTCATACCAACCCAACTCAAAATAGAGGGGCGGGTACTGCGTCTGTCAATGAGCTTAAGAGAAAAGGATTTTACGGTAAGTCAAAAATCCAGTTTTCTCTGTCGCTCATTGACAGATGGAGAATCCATATCTTGATATCCATAGGGACGTCCCAAAGCAGTGCCATAAAGGAGGGGTGGGATAACAGAAAAAAACCCAATCCAGAAGGCCAACAGAGCCAACTAGAAGAACAGAGGACTCATCGAAACAAGAAGAGGAGACCCACCTGGAAAAAACAGAACCCCCGAGGTAGACCAAGGTCCCCTCAAACAGCAGCCTGCAAAACCTTGCGGCCAAAAGAGGCATCTGCCGATGCCAGCACATCGACCTTATAAAATTTAGTAAAAAGGTATGAACTGACGACCAGGTAGCCGCCTTGCAAACCCGAAGCACCGACGCCTGATGGCGGAAGGCCCAGGAAGCACTAAGAGCCCGAGTAGAGTGCGCCTTAACAGGGAACGGAGGAACCTGACCCTTAATAGAATAAGCCTGCACCACCGTCTGTCTGATCCATCTGGAGATAGTCGTGGCAGACGCAGGCAACCCCTTTCTAGGGCCATCCGTGATCATAAAAAGTGAATCAGCCTTACGAAAAGAGTCAGTAGTTGCCAAGTATACCCTGATCGCCCGAACCACATCCAAGGAGTGTAACGCAAACTCCCGAGGATGACTGGGCTTAGGACACAGGGAAGGCAACACAATATCCTTATTCAAGTGAAAGTCGGAAACCACCTTAGGAAGGAAGGATGGAATCGGACGAAGAACCCCCTTATCCTTATGAACCACCAGGGGGATTGACAGGACAACGCAGCCAGTTCCAACACCCTGCGTGCAGAAGTGATAGCCACCAAAAAGGCCACCTTCTGGGATAAGGTAAGCAAGGGAATCTCCCTAATGTTTTCAAAGGGAGGTTTCTGGAGAAGCGACAACACCAAATTAGGTCCCAGGGCGGCAAGGGCGCGCACACCGGAGGAACCAGGTGCCGCAACCCCTGGATGAAATTCCGCACCAAAGAATGACTAGCCAGTGGCCTCTGGAAGAAGATCGCCAATGCTGAAACCTGACCCTTGATAGTGCTCAAGGCCAGCTTCTGCTCAACCCCCCGTTGCAGGAAGGCCAATATCCAAGCCACCGAGTAAGAACGTGGAGGAACCCCGAGTTACTCACACCACGCGATATAAGACTTCCATGTGCGATGATCGATCTTTCTGGAAGTCGCTTTCCTCGCATTAATCAGAGTAGGAATAACTGAAGCAGACAGACCCCTGTCCTTCAGCACCTGGCTCTCAACAGCCAAGCCGTCAAAGCCAGCGACCGTAAAGCAGGATGGAAGATCGGTCCCTGAGACAGCAGATCCTCCCTGAGAGGAAGTCGCCAAGGAGCGTCCGCTACCAGCCTGACCAAGTTGGCGTACAAGGCCCGACGGGGCCAGTCCGGAGCCACAAGGATGACTGGAATTCCCTCCGCCTCTATCCTGCGAAGAAGTTTCGGCAGCAACTTGAGAGGAGGAAAGGCATACAGCAGCTGATACTGCCCCCACGGAGCAACCAGTGCGTCTGTGGCGTCCGCCAGAGGATCGCAGGAGCGGGCTACAAACCTCTACACCTTCCTGTTGAGCCGAGATGCCAACAGATCCACATCCGGGGTGCCCCAACGAAGGCACAACTGGTGAAACACCTGTGGATGAAGAGACCATTCCCCTTGATCCAAGGTCTGACGGCTGAGAAGGTCCGCCTGCCAATTTTCCACGCCTGGAATGTGAACTGCGGAGAGAGCCGGAACAAACCGTTCCGCCCAACGAAGAATGCCGGCCACTTCCACGGCCGCCAGAACACTCTTGGTGCCCCCCTGGTGATTGACATAAGCCATGACCGTGGCATTGTCCGACTGAATCCGAACCGGACAGCCCCAAAGATGCTCGGTCCAGTGAACCAGGCAAAGCCTGATCGCTCTCAGTTCCAACACATTTATCTGTAACCTGGATTATTCCAGGGACCAGAGCCCCTGAGCAGACAGCCTGCCGAGAACCCCTCCCCACCCGGATAGACTGGCATCCGTGGTGACAATCGTCCAATAGATCGGAAGAAAGGACTTCCCCTGACTGAGCATCGGAGACCGAAGCCACCAAACCAGAGACTCCCTGGTCCGCCTGCTCAGCCGGATCCGATTGTCCAGGGAATCAGGATTCCAGTTCCATTTGAGAACAATCTCCTTTTGGAGAGTCCGCATATGAAACTGAGCAAAAGGTACTGCCTCGAAAGATGCCACCATCAGTCCCAGAACCCTCATGCAAGTCCAAAGGGACAGCCAGTTGGCGGACAGTAACAACTGAGTCGTCGACTGAATCTTCTGGAGTTTCTCCGCAGGGAGAAACACTTTGGCCAAGGACGCATCAAAAGTCAGGCCCAGATAGTCCAGCCTCCTGGAGGGAACCAGGGATGACTTCTGCAGGTTCACCAGCCACCCGAACTCTGCCAAAGAGGTCATGGTGATCTCCAAGTTTGCCAACAGAGCCTGCGGAGACTCCGCACGGAGGAGGAGGTCGTCCAGAACCGATATGCCCCGCTGCCGCAGCAGCGCCAGAACTGGGGCCAAAACCTTTGTGAAGACCCGGGGAGCAGAGGCGAGACCAAAGGGTAACGCCACAAACTGATAATGGTCCTCTCCCACAGCAAAGCGCGGAAAACGCTGGTGTCCTGCGTAAATGGGAACGTGAAGATAGGCATCCTTGAGGTCTATGGACGCCAGAAAATCCCCCTGATGCAGGGAGGCCACCACTGTGCGAATGGACTCCATCTTGAATTTTTGCACCCGGCCAAAACAATTGAGCGCCTTTAAGTCCAGAATTGGACGCACCTTGCCCTCTTTCCTGGGCACTGTGAACAGGTTTGAGTAAAAACCCCCGAAAACGTTCTCCACAGGGAACCGGAACCACCACTCCTTGTTGCATCAAGTCCTGCACTGCCCCCAACAGAGCCTTTAGGCGATCCGGGGACAGTCACATATTGGAAGCGAAGAACCGCACCGGTGGAAGCGATCGAAACTCTATCTTGTATCCCGACCGTATGACCTCGTGAACCCATTTGTCTTAAATCCTGGAGAGCCACGGGTTCGGGAACCGGCGAAGACGCCCCCCCCACCCCTGATATGAGTGGGGGCGCACCTTCAGGCTGAAGTGGTCTTATCCTCAGGTCTGGAAGGACCGGATTTTTGCTTACCAGACCAGGGTCTCTTGAAACCCCCCGGGGGAGCTTTGGAGGGTTTTCGCCTTGTAACCCGCCCCGGAGGAGCGAAAAAACTTCTTGTGAGCTGAAAAGGAAGGTCCCCGTCTGCGACGAGGTTCCTTACTCTTAGTAGCCTGTGGTAGAAAGGTGCTCTTGCCCCCAGTGAGACCCTTGATAATCTCATCCAAGGTAGCACCAAACAGGCGATCCCCATGAAAGGGAGATCAGTCAAGGCTTTTTTGGAAGCCTGATCCGCCGACCAGCACTTCAACCATAGCATGTGCCGGAGGACCACCGAGATCGACACACACCCCAGCAAAGGAGCAGCGTCCAGCGCGGCGTCACAAACTGTAGCCCCTGCACCATCTGCTCCAGCAACGCCGCCACGGCAGGGGGGAGACTTCTCCCCTCCAGGTCATGGCGTAACAACTTGGCCCATTCCGTCAACATCTGCAAAACCAGAGCAATGGTAAACACTGGCCTCAAGGCCGACCCTGCCAGGGAGAATATGGAGCGGGACACAGATTCCGCCCTGCGATCAACCGGATCCCGAAAGGACGGGGAATCCTCCAACGGGATAACAGTAGCCTTATTTAGTCTGGAAACCGGCGGATCCACCGAAGGTGGCACCGTCCATTTCTTAAGGAGGGACTCTTCAAACGGGTAGCGCCTAGCAATCCGTTTGGGCATCCCAGGGGGTCGTTTTGGACGGACCCACTCCTTTTAATGATATCGTCAAAGCATTTGGGAAAGGTTAACACCTTCGCCACCCTGGAGGGCTTGCGAGTGCCAAAGGCAACTTCCGTATCAGCTGCATCCGCAGGTGCAACCTTCAGGTTTTAGGGTCTCCCGGACAGACAATCAGTGCGTCCACCAGCGCCTTGTCTTGTGCTATGGCGGAGGCAGAAAGGTCATCCTCACTATCAGAGGAGACAGGGAGCGAGACAGCAGCCCCAGAGGAAGGACCCGCAGCAACAGCGACTGGCTCGCTGTTGAATCAGAATCTGAGGCATCAGACGAGACAGTGGTAGGCGGGGGTCGCTTTTTAGTCCCCCGTCCCTGACAGGCCACCTCCACCCGGGACACAAATGACTCCAGGACCGCCAAAAGCGCATCAATGGTGAGCGGAGAATCGGAGGGCCCTGCGGCCACCTCGAGGGGATCAGGTGGGGATACATGTGCAGCAGGGTCCATGGCAACACCAGGGGAACCCGTCAGCAAAATATGACAAAATTGAGAAAAACATTTTTGTTTTTGCAAAATGTCACCCAGCGCTACAGCGCCCCTCAGTAGTCAGACAGCGTGCCTCGAGGCCCCCGCAGAGAGAGAAGAGAGACCCCCAAAAGGCTCACCACACGATTTACCAGAGTTCAAAAGGACTGCTCTCAGCGCTGTCCACATGAAAAGGAAGTCCTGTGGAGTGATCTTCCCGGGTCTAGGGAGGGGCTCCGCCCCCTCACACGCCCCCAGTAACTCCCACAGCAGCCCAGCTCTGCAAACAAACAAGCTGGGTGTACCAAGATGGCCGCTGACATGAGCCACACGAGGGACTACAAAAAAATGGTGGCCCCGCGCGCTGCGGCGGGAAGGGGGGTCCCCCACCAACAGGCGATCGATCGGCAGGTAGGCCCTGGGGAGCCGCACAACAGCCGTCCTCCACATGCACACAAATATCCCCCCCCTCGGGGGAGGGGGACACCGCAGGAGGGGTCCGCATCCACCCCAGAGTCAGCCATGAGGGAAAGGGGGGGGGGAAATAAGTACTCACCATACCGGAACAGAGCGGGCGCCCCTCCAGACAAAACCCCTCGCCGCCCAGTGGGGGGGGGGAGGGGGGGGGCGGTTGTCGGCCAAAGGAGACGCTGCGACAACCAGGTAATATGGAGCTCAACCAGGAACAAACTAGAGTTCACCACATCAACTTGTAGAATTTTGTGAACGTATGCACAGACGACCAAGTTGCCCCCTTACAAACTTGCATCACTGATGCCTGATGGCGAAAAGGCCAAGAGGCACCCCGCACTCTAGTAGAATGCGCCTTCAATGGGAGAGGAGGAACCTAACCCTTCAGCGAATAAGCCTAAACAACAGTCTGCCTGATCCATCTGGAAATGGTCGCAGCAGACGCAGCCAATCCTTTATGAGGTCCCTCAATAAGGACAAAAAGAGCATCTGATTTTCTAAAAGACTCGGTGGCCCCCAGGTAAACCCCGATTGCCCGAACCACATCCAAAGAATGGCAGGCAATTTCCTTGGAATGCTTGGGCTTGGGACAGAGTGAAGGCAGCACAATGTCTAAATTCAAATGAAAAGCAGAAACCACCTTAGGAAGAAAAGACCGATTTGGTTGGAGTACCACTTTATCTCTGTGAACCACCAAATAAGGCGAGCGGCAAGACAAACGCCGCCAATTCAGGTACTCTGTGGGCAGAAGTGATAGCCATCAAAAAGGCAACAATCTGAGACAAGGAAAGCAGAGGAAACCCCTGAATGTTCTCAAAAGGAGGCTTCTGAAGAACAGATTATACCAGATTTAGATCCCACGGATGTAGCAGGGACCACATTGGAGGAGCCATATGGCGCACTCCCTAAATGAAGGTACGAATCAAGGCATGTGTAGCTAACAGGTGTTGAAAATATATAGCCAAAGCCGACACTTGGCCTTTGATGGTGCCCAAAGCAAACCGCTATTCAACCCCTTTGCACCTTCAGTGATTCCCTGAAAATGTACGATTTTCACATACGATGATATATCTTCCTGGGGGTCGACTTCCTAGCCTTCAATAGCGTAGAAATCACAGAGTCAGAAAGGCCGCTATCCCTAAACACCTTTCAAGAGCCATGCTGTTAAAGCCAGCGACTGTAAAGTAGGATTGAAGATCGGACCTTGAGACAGCAGATCTTCCCTGAGAGGAAGTGTCCAAGGAGCATTGGCGACCAATCTTAGTAGGTCTGCGTACCAAGACCGGCGAGGCCAGTCTGGAGCCACCAGAATGATCGGAATCCCTTCCACTTATATCCTGCGTAGAAACCTCGGCAGGAGTTTCAGCAGAGGAAAGGCATAAATCAGCCGATACCAACCCCAAGGAGCCACCAGTGCAGTGCGTTTGTGGCGTCGGCGAGAGGATCTCGAGACCTGGCCACGAACCTCTGCACCTTCTTGTTGAGACAAGAAGCAAACAGATCGACTTCGGGTGTCCCCCACCAGACACACAGGAGATGAAACACCTCTGGGTGTAGAGACCACTCCCCTTGATCCAACACCTGACGGCTCAGGTAATCCGATTGCCAGTTTTTCACACCTGGGATGTGCACAGCAGAGAGGGCTGGAACAAACTGTTCCCCCCCAGGCCAAGATCTTAGCCACCTCCCTGGCCGCCAAGACCCCCCCCCCACCCAAGGTTAAGATCCGTTCCACCAAAAAGGAGCAAGGATGAACCCCAAAAGACTCCACGCAATGTACGTCTTCCACTTATGATGGTAGATCTTAACAGAAGTAGATTTCCTAGCTTTCAACAGCGCAAGAATCACTGACTCAGACAAACATCTATCCTTCAGCACCTGGCGTTCAACAGCCAAGCCGTCAAAGCCAGCAACTGTAAAGCAGGATGGAAGATCGGCCCTTGGGACAGCAGATCCTCCTTGAGAGGAAGCCCCCAAGGAGCATTGGCGAACAGCCGTAGCTGATCGGTGTACCAAGACTGGTGAGGCCAGTCTGAACGAAATCCCTTCTGCTTTGATTCTGCACAGGACTAGTGGCAGAAATTTGAGAGGGCTGCAATGAATCGGTCAGCCCACCTTAGAATTCCAGCTACTTACCAAACTGTCAGGACACTACTTTTGTCCCCTTGGTGATTAACAAGGACCATGGCTGTGGCATTGTCCAAATGAATTTGTACCGGACACCCCTGAAGACAAATTGTCCAATGAGCACAGACAAGGGCTGATCGCTCGGAGTTCCAGAACAATAAGTCGGTAGTCTGGACTCTGCCAGGGTCCAGACCACATGAGCACATCTGCGCTGAGGACGCCTCCATACTCAGACAGACTGGCATCCGTGGTGACAACCGTCCAGTATAGGGGGGAGAAAGGACATTCCCTGTCGAAGTGCCAGAGAACTAAGCCACCACTAGAGACCGTGCATCCTTGTCCCATTTCACCAGAATCTCTTCAGCAGAGATCTTGTGTGGAACTGTCCAAACAGACCGCCTCAAGGGTGCCCAGCATGCGAATAGGAGCCCGGAGGGATGACCATCTGCTGAACAACAAGCTGAATTGCCTCCAGCAATGTCTGGAGTTTTCCCAAAGAAAGAAATACTCTGGCTGAGGCCGAGTCCAGAGTCAGACCCAGATAATTCAATTTTTATGGATAGAACCAAAGCAGACTCCTGAAGATTTAGAATCCAACTGAACTCCCCCAGAGTTCGCAGAGCAATCTCCAGTTGTCCATCAGAGTAGTCAGAGAGTCCCCTCGCAGAAGAGGATTGTCTAGGTACCCCAGTACAGTGATCCCTTGCTGACGCGAACAATGCCAGCACAGGGGCCAACACTTTTGTCAAGACCTGTGGAGCGGAAGCGAGACAAAAAGGTCCATGCCACAAACTGATAATGCTCCTCACCCACAGCAAAATTGAGGATGCGTTGGTGACCAGCACATAATAGAATGTGCAGGTAAGCGTCCTTGATGTCGATAGAAGCAAGAAGAAATCCCCTGACATAGGGACGCCACTACCCTGAGAAGCAAGAAGAAATCCCCTGACATAGGGACGCCACTACCCTGAGAAGCAAGAAGAAATCCACCTGACATAATGACGCCACTACCGTGTGAATGCAGAACTTCTGTACTCACACCAGCAGTTTAGAGCCTTGAGGTCCAGAATTGGATGTACCTTGCTTTCCTTCCTGGAAACTGTAAAGAGGTTTGAGTAAAAACCCATGAAAATGTTCAAAAACTGAACAATCACCCCTTGAAGGAACAAGTCTTTACCTACCCCAAAGAGACCCCTAAGAGATCTGGGGACAAGTGCAGGTTGGAAGGGAAGAACCTTTCGGGAGGATAAGACCGAACTCGATCTTGTAGCCTGATCTAATAACTTTGTGGACCCACGTGTCCTATACCAGGGAGGTCGATGGATCCGGAAACCAGCAAAGATGTCCCCCCACCCCCAGATATGGGTGAGGGAGCCCTTTCATGCAGAGGCAGCCATGTCCGCAGGTCTGGAAGAGTCAGCTCGTGGCTTGCCAGACCAGGGCCTCTTTGAATCTCCGGTGGAGGCTCTGACTTTTGATCTCTTGTCTTGAGACCCTAAGGGACAAAAAAAAACCTCTGAGCCAAGGAGAATGGCCCACGTCTACGACATGGCTCCTAGTCCTTGGTAGCCTGCGGAAGAAGAGTACTCTTCCCCATCTCTGAGAACCTTAACGATTTCATCCAAGGAAGCTCCAAACAGGCAATCTTCTACAAGGGGAAGATCAGATAAGGCCTTCTTAGAAGTCTGGTCCGCAGACCAGTATTTTAGCCAGATAATACGCAGAAGGACCACTGCTGATACAGACAGCCTAGCAATCAAAGGAGCCACATCCAAGAGGCATCAAAGATAAAATTGTAGCCTCTAAACATATGGTGGGACAGAGCCTTGGCCCTCCTATCAGCTGGATATTTAAAGGCCAGGGACTCTTCAACAGGAATGAAGGTAGCTTTATTTAACCTGGAAATTGACTACAGGTGGGACCATCCACCTTTAAACGCAGTTAATCCTCATAGGGACACTGCAAGCAAAAGTCACTTAGGAACCACTGTTTTGGACAACCCCACTGTTTTTTGACAATGTTGTCAAAGTAAACGGAAAAGGGAACACCCTCACCGCGCAGGAGGTCCTGTGTGTGCCAAAAGGGACCGTCACCTCAGACGCAGCACCAACCTCCATCTTTAAAGTGTCACGCACTGACACAAACAGTGCATCCACCAGCGCCTTTTCATGCGTGGCTAGAGGAGCCGTGGAATTATCCTCACTATCTAAGCACTTAGGGTGCGTAGACGTAGACCCAGTAGGGTCCCTATATATGAAGCTCACCTGGAAAACAATCAGGGGAGGCCACCAACTGCGATCCCGCAAAGGGGACGCCGACCAAGGGCCCACGAATGGACCACCTACTGAGCCCCGCAAAAACAGGGGGGGGGGGGGTCGCCCTCCTTAGACATAATAGGAAATAGCCCCCTTAAAAAGGAGCCGTCCGCTGTGACGCAGAGGCAGGGTACCCGGATGGTCCTGCAGTGCTGAAAGGGGCAGGTGTCCCACACAATAATATCAATATCTCCACCTCAGGCATGAGATACAGACCCAAAAACAAAAGCTAAATCTGACTGTCTCTAGCTCCTCGTTGCTACAGGAGGTTAAACAGGCGTCTGATCACAAGGGGCTAATTTTGCGAGCATACTTAGTCTTGTTATCATCCATTCAGAATCCTGCCTTACTAAAATGTAGAACCCATAGGGCTACTGGTATTGGAGATATAGATTGGGATCAATGGGACATGGCCCTGGAGTCTCTTCCAGTTGTGTCGGTATCAGCCTCCCATAAACCTTCGCAACTATTTATCCTGCACAGAACTTTTCGTACATCTATTAAAACTATTTCATTGGGGCTGCAGGGATTCTCCTTAATGCCCGAAATGTACAGTTCACAGAGGGGACTTTATATACATGATATGGCGTTGCCCGAAACTGACGATATTGGGCAGAGGTTGTGCGGACTATTTCTTATCTAGCCAAACCCCTATAACTCTCACCCCCCTGGTTTGTCTGTTGAGTGCGATCAATGCTGAAATGTATCCAAAAGCAATTTACATCATGGTAATCAGATTAATATACCTTGCTAGGAAGTTGGTTGTCATATTTTGGCTGGCATCTATTGTGCCTACTAGGGCCAAGTGAGTTGCCTATGTTAACTCTATCCTTCTTAGAAAACAAACGTGGAAGTGGAGAACATGCAATATTAATGGCCATTTATGACATGACTTCCTCTTCATCCAATAAAGAACAAGTGTTGGAAAAATTCCATGATATGTAAGAAAATGAAGGGTCATGCTTACCAAGGTTCCTGCAAACATTTGTCAAGGCCTCGTGCTTCATCCTGCAAGCATCCAAGGTGTGTCAAGATCTTTTCCTTTTGTTTTTCCAAGTGCGACTTTTCCCTACAAATCGAAAGATAAATTAGTAGTTTTAACTGCTGTCTTACCTTCTTTCCAAAGTGATTTGCTACAGAAGAACAACCATTATGGGACAGTCTAAATTATTTCATATTTTATCCTTTTAGTTCATATATAGTTGGACTAGTATAAGTAGTTAAGAAGCACAATTGCTAGTTAACAGAAGCATTGTAAGGTGTGATATTTTCTACTAAAAAGGACAAATAAGAAAAATCCCTCAACACCCACTTCTCAACTTCCCTTAAACTACTCTATTCAGGTGCTTACTTCCTGTATGTTGTACACTTTTGACAGTGGTGGCCCCCCACAATATTTACATCCTTTGTGAAAAACCTTCTCACTGTTGTTTATACAGTAACTTACCATTACCTTAAATAAGCCATGCCACAGAAAAAAGCCACCATGTAAATCTATGGAAACTTTATCTAAGCCTGAACATGTCTTTTAAATATAACCACTTGCTAGAAACTGGTTTTAAAAGTAGAAATATTATAATATACATACATATATATATATATATATATATATATATATATATATATATATATATATATATAAATATAAATAATCGTGTTTGTGTGTTTTTACTGTTCATCTTACCAGATACCAATCTGTTCCTGAGAGATCAAATTTTCTAACTCTGCAAAGAAAAGAAAAAAGAACAAAAATACAGTGATCAAAAAATTTACATTACTGTATTCAACTAGTTTAAAAGTACACTCTCATAGCTACAATAAATAAAAGTGAACAGATCAGGAAGAGGTTTTTTTTTTTAGGTGCAGGTAGAATGGACACTACTGCTTTGTAAGTGCAGGCAGGTTTTTCAGAAAACTACAATTGACTTTACTTACCAGACTGCATCGCTTTACCACCTGGGATGTCTGCCCAGGTATTGTTGAACCCCTCCTCTAGTCTGGCAGTTTCTAAAAAGAAAATTTTTTGTTTTCTTATTTATAACTATTCACAAGACTGGACAACAAATACAATTTTTTAAAAATATATTTAAGTACACTAAAGAATTATAGTACATAGAACATAGTAAAAATAAAATAATTACTATATATATATATATATATATATATATATATATATATATATATATATACACACATTTACATACACTAGTGATAAACCTAATCTGTGATAGGAGTATCAAAGAAGAGTAACAGAGCATATAAAGCCATTAAAACCAGCACTTGATGCCTGTTCGGCTTGGAGCACAGCAACCCATTCACTTGAATTGCGATTTCTCGCACTCAGTGTTTAGATGCATATCATTAGGAATGAATGGTAGCCCCGCATGTCAGTAAGAGGGGCGTGTTTTGGCTGCAGGTGGTTTGGGGAACAGGTGCAATTCCTGCCCCTAAACACTGCACAAGTGTGAATCTAACCTACAGAAGAACTAAAGTCTCAATTTTGAAGACTGTCAGCAGACAGGCTCTTCTAATGGTTCATAGAATGTCTCTTAAAAAACAAAAATGAACCCAACTACCTGCTCGCAGTCTTCTTTAGTATGTACACTGAACTGTGCAAGTGCAGCTAGATTACATTTTGCCACAGATCCCAACTCCTGCGCAGGAGTGAGGTCATCCTGCGTCAGCCAATAGACAATGAAAACAAATGCAGCCAAGGACAGATTATGAAAGCACCGACGAGGGATGTCAAACCATTGAAGAAAATGTGTTACAGACTTCCAACTGAAAACAAAATCCGCATAGGGTATGAATACAGAGAAAACAATTCATGCAATTTGGTGTCACATTCCAATTACTCTGACTTTTGTTCTCTCCTCAGAGCTCAACATTATGGTTTCTCTTTCTGAATTCCTTCTTTATATTATTATGGTAAATTAATTCCAGGAGGAATACACCTTTAAAAACATCTTAAAACTAAAATGACGTGAAGGCAGCTAGACTTAAAATTGCAGCAGGTTACAATTTACTTGTACATAAGTGTGGACTCTGGAACTTCTTGATGGAAAAAAACAAAAAAAACACAACCTTAAAAGAGTGGATTTTGACATTTCTGTAGGTTGCAGCAGATCAGTTTGGGGGTAAAAAGCATACCAATTAGCAAGCTGGATATACATTCATCGACTTCTTCAATTAGTTTAGCAGACTCGGTTATTCGTGACTGTACCTCTACCACTTGAACCTGCAAATAAGATATGAACTATGAATATCAGAAACCAGAGAGTAATCCTATCTATGACAAAATTGGCAGGCTACAATTGTTGGCTCAGTATGAAATCTCCCATAAGAATATTTCATATTTATTACCTCCAGCCAGGCTAGGTGCCTTTTCAGATGTTTACCAGGAAAACCTTAATCTTTTAAAAGTGTTTTCACAGAACTAAACAGTTCAAGCACAAAATTAAACACACATAGCTAGGAGAGACTGGTCATACAGAGCAGTATGGTGATTCAAACAGACGGTCAAATGAGAATATCCAATGCTGTACCTTTGGAAAACCAAAACAGCAATATAAAACATCAGTTAGGAACCAAACTTAGAGATGTGTGGGGATAGGCAGACCACTATATTCAGTTGAAATACATGTCAGAACAAAAGATACACTTCTTTTATGAGCTCTTTTTTTCTCACCTAGTTTGAAAGTAATACTGCTTTGTCAAGGAGCACCCTAACCAACAGAATGGAGAAGGGGCAGCAACACACTGATGAGGTTAGTCTTGTGATCTACCCTCCTGTAAAGCTGGCTCCATGCACATGTTAAATTAGGTTGGCTT
Organism: Pelophylax lessonae; assembly: GCF_965119305.1. Taxonomy (NCBI): domain Eukaryota; kingdom Metazoa; phylum Chordata; class Amphibia; order Anura; family Ranidae; genus Pelophylax; species Pelophylax lessonae. Next base: position 68,260,174 of record NC_138780.1, read on the forward strand.
ACTGCATTGCCTTAAAATACATTTAGGGCCCTTTCAGACCTTGTGGTTTGTTGACATGAGCTGGGTTAAGGCAGCCATTTCATTTTTATTTGGCTGCTAATGCACAGCCACGGAAAAAAAATTTGACATGCAGCAATTTTCAGAAAATGTTTAATATATAGATGCTGTGCATGTGTGTTGCAGGCTACGGTGTTTGGGCTTTTTCATTCTAAACTAATGACACCACAACATTGTGTTGTGCATCGCCACAAACATCGTTCACTGACAGACGCAGCGCCATATTCTTCTAAACCATTGGGACGTCCCAAAGCAGTATTTGCATGAGGGGTGGAAAAACAATGCAGAGAAAGAACATAATTCCCCAAAGGCTAAACTTGGCCAACCAGTGAACATAGAGCTCAAGCAGGAACAACTGGAGCTCACCTAGAAACATACACTCTCAAAGAGAAAAAAAATTGCTCTTTTAAACAGCAGCCTGCAAAACCTTGCGGTTAATAGAGCCATCCAAAGATGCAAACACATCTACTTTGCATAATTTAGAGAACGTGTGACCAGGCGACCAAGTTACCGCTTTGCAAGCTTTTATTACTGACGCCTGATCGCGCAAGAGGCCCAAGAGCCCTATCAGAATTCGCCTTCACAGGGAAAGGTGGAACCTGACCCTTAAGTGAATACACCTGTACCACCATCTGCCTGATCCATCTGGATATGGTCCCAGCAGATGCAGCCAATCCCTTCCGAGGTCCTTCCGTGAGGACAAAAGGAGTGTCTGATTTCCTGAAAGACTCAGTAACCGTCAGGCAAACACCCGAACCACAGCCAAAGAATGCAAGGCAATTTCCTTGGGATGCTTGGGCTTAGGACAGAGTGAGGGCAGCACAAGGTCTTCATTCAATGGAAATCAGAAACCAACTTAGGAAGAAACAACTGATTAGGTCAAAGTACCACTTAATCTCTGTGGACCGCCAGAGAAGGAGAACGGCAGGACAGCGCCACCAATTCAGACACTGTGGGCAGAGGTAATAGCCACCAAAAAGGCTATATTCTGTGACAGTGTAAGCAAAGAAATCTCCCTAAGTTTTCAAAGGGAGGTTTTTGAAAAATCGACAGTATCAAGTTAAGTTCCCACAGAGGTAACTGGGACCGTATCAGAGGAGCCACAAGATGAACTCCCTGGATAAAAGTGTGAATCAAAGAATGCGTAACTAAAGGGCGTTGAAAATACACAGCCAAAGCCGACACCTGGCCTTTAATACTACCCAAGTCAACCCCTGCTTAACCCCTCTTTGGAGAAAAGCCAATATCCTAGCCACTGAAAAGGAGTGCGGATGCACCTTAATCGATTCACACCATGAGATGTACGATTTCCACCTACGATGATAAATCTTCCTGGAGGTAGATTTTCTAGCCTTCAACAGTGTAGGAATCACCTAGTCAGAGTCAGAAAGACCACTATCCTTCAATACCTGGCTTTCACAGCCACACAGTTAAAGCCAGCGACTGTAAAGCAGCATGGAAGATCGGCCGCTATTCACTTTTACTGTCATACATCGGTATCGGTCCTGGAACTTGCCGATATTACCGATATTGTGCGCGGAGCACACGTGACGTCATTGCGTGTGTTGCTCGATGTGTCTCCACACACTGGGCCTATAATTGTACACGTTCTGCCTTCTTAGGCCGTCTCCCTCTTCTGGGACAGCCTCGGACAGTGTGCAGTCACAGTGCACTGTGCATCCGCAATTCCGTATCACCACGCCAAGGCCCCGCAGCAAGCAGTCATCCAGCCACCCAGCACAGGGTGCCAGCCAGCCACCCAGCACAGGGTGCCAGCCAGCCACCCACCACAGGGTGCCAACCACCCATGCCACAACAGGGTGCCAGCCAGCAAGCATCCACAACAGGGTGCCAGCAGCCAGCCACCCACCCCACAACAAGGTGCCAGCCACCAACCCCATAAAAGGGTGCCACCAAGCCAGCCACCCACAACAGGGTGCCAGCAGCCACAGCAGGGTCCCAAGTAGTAAAGCAAATCTCCTGCGCTCAAGTAGAATATGACGGAGGGAAAAGAGATGCACTTCAGACTCAGGTGGAAAAAAGCCAATGGTCTTGCTGCCCCCTCAGGATCAAGGGTATCCAGAACCAACTGAGAGAAAAGACAAAAGAAAAAGGGGAGCACCGACCTAGTGCATCACCACTAAAACCATTTATTAAAATATTAAAAAGTATACAATATACTCACAAGGCAGGTGTGATAATACACACATCAACATTGCATATAAAATCTCCAAGGTAGCCAAGGTCCCATACGTAGCCGAATGGCATGCAGAGTGCCGCATGGGGCTGCTGTGGCTGGGCTGACGCGTTTCAGGGGCAAACCCCCTCCCTCAGAGCCAGAAAAGTTGCTGCAACCTTGGCTACCGTGGAGATTTTATATGCAATGTTGATGTGTGTATTATCACACCTGCCTTGTGAGTATATTGTATACTTTTTAATATTTTAATAAATGGTTTTGGTGGTGATGCACTAGGTCGGTGCGCCCCTTTTTTTGTCTTTTCTCACAGCAGGGTTCCAGCCAGCCACCAACCCCACAACAGGGTGCCAGCCAGCCAGTAGCCACAGCAGGGTACCAGCCAGCCACCCCACAGCAGGGTGCCAGCCAGCCAGCCACCCCACAGCAGGGTGCCAACAAGCCAGCCACCCCACAGCAGGTTGCCAACAAGCCAGCCACCCCACAACAGGGTGCCAACAAGCCAGCCACCCCACAACAGGGTGCCAACAAGCCAGCCACGCCACAACAGGGTGCCAACAAGCCAGCCACGCACAACACTGTGCCAGCCAGCCACAGCAGGGTGCCAGCAGCCAGCCAGCAATTTATTTTAACCTTATATTAGTCTTTTTCAAATTGCATTGGAGATGGATGCAGACAGAAAAAAGTAAAAAAGTGTGATCTGGGACTAGTTCTCGTCTCAACAATCTCCAGGAAAAGCAGCAGTGTGCAACACATGCACAAATAATGTAAGCATGGGATCAGTAACTGCAAAAATACGTCAAATCTTTGGGCCCATCTAAGAGTTCATCATGTTGAATTATATCATGCAGCACAGAAACAAAATTAATCACAATGTGAAATAACTCCTCCACTATCTCAGGCAACAGTAAGAGATCGGTTTCAGAAAAAAAAAACAAAAAAAAAAAACAGGTGGATAATTTCAGATGGATGATCCCAACTGCTGGACAGAGTAATCAAAGAGATGATTGGTCACTGATAACCAGCCATTTACAATGGTGTCTGACTCTGGGTTTAAGTGGTTGATACCCATAGTTGAGCCAAGGTACACACTGAAGAGTGAGAAGCATTATCGAACTGTCGAAGGTCGTTCAGAAAGTAAAGGCTATGTTGCAACCAGAGAAAACTGGAAACTCACTCTCATTCACGAGTGACTGCTGTTCAGGACAAACAGTCACTAATGAACCTTACATGCCACTTCATTGATAGCGGATGGACAAAAAGGCAATTGGTGTTGAATACAAAAGTGATGCAAGGATCCCAGACTGAGTACATTAGAGACATGTTTCTAGGCATGCTTGAAGACTGGGGAATGAAAGATTCCCAGAGTGATGCTTGTACTCCTTCGAGACAGCAGAGCAAACATGCGGAAAGGAATGAGGCTTGCTGATGTGTCAGACCTCAGTTGCATGGCACACAACACCCTTCAACTTCTAAATGATGGTCTCTCAAGCCAGAAAGCTTTGATTGATATGTTTTGAGAAGCATGAAGAGATTAAAAACGTGCTGGCAAGTCTTTTGGACCCTCAATACAATAACCATGTTTTCTCTTCTGATGATGTATTGGCCAAGGCAAAGCAATGGCTGACAGAAGATATTATATATAGAAGACAGGAGGTGCAGGAGGTTCCTGCCGAAAAGTCAAGTCCAGAACAGCATTTTTATAATCTCGAAAAGCAGCAGGATGCTGCAAAAACAGAAAGATGTCCAAATAGAAGACAACCCTCAGAGACTCTGTTTTATCATGGTTGAATTGATGGCATGTTCAGTGTTTTATTGGGGCCTCGTGCAGAGGATTCTTCTGAATCTGCAATAATGAGCCTGGATAATGAACTTCATCTCTATTTGAAGGAACCAGTAATTGACAGAAGAAGTGGTGATCCTCTTCAGTGGTGGAAAGAAAATGAGGCACACTACAAAATACTTGCCTCTCATGCTAGAAGAAACCTCTCTGCTCCTCTTTCCTCTCCTGTACCAATTGAGCGTGTTAATGAAGTGGCAGCAATATATGAAAAAAATAGAAACCATTTAACAGGTGAACATGCTGAAATGTTATGCTTTCTGCACTATAATATTGTTCTACTTAACTGGGAGAATTGAAAAAAGTAGTAGTACTAGTGTCCACTCCAATCCACTGTCCAGCTTTTGTCTAGCTTTTTTTCTAGCAGTTTTGCACTGACTGCAGTAGTGATTTAAAACCATTGCAGTGAGTGAGTGCACAACTGCAGCAGTTTATGCATCATTCACAATCACATGATGTGAAACAGATGTCCCTGCAAGTGAAAGCTGTGCGGTTTTCCTATCAGTTTTCATGCAGGTAAGAACAAGCCTTTAAATGTTAAAAATGTTAACATAACATGTTCAGTACCAAATTTGTGTCAAAAATTGTCTATTTTTCAAAACTTTAAATGTACACAATATCCGCCGATATCGATACAATATCGGCCGATATCGATACTTTGTGACCAAAATATCGGTATCAGCCCTGAAAACACCATATCGATCTATCCCGAACTGAACAACCCTGCAGACAATTTGTCCAGGATACCATGGTCCAATACAATGGAAGGGAGGGCTTGCCCAGACGCAGGGCCAAGGAACAGAGCACCCACAGAAGAGCACTTCTTGCGTTTTGACTCAACCGAATCAGATTGTCCAAAGATTTTGGATCCTTGTTCCACTTAAGAATACCCCTTTGCAGAGGTCTCGTGTGGAACAGAGCAAACGGAACCGCCCCGAAGGTAGACCCCATCAGGCCTAGAGCTCGCATGCAGGTCCACAATGAGGACAGAGTGCTGGATAACAGCAACCGAATCGCCCTCTGCAACTTTTGCAGCTTTCCTGGGGGAAGAAACACTCGCAGAGGCCGAGTCTAGAGTCAGTCCCAGATAAATCATTTTGGATGCTGGAACCAGAGCAGATTTTCTGAAATTGATGGTCCAACTGAACTCATGCAGAGTCTGTACAGTGATTGACAGATTGCCCACCAGTGTTGGAGTCTGCTGTTAAGAGGAGATCATCCAAGTACCCTAGTACCGAAATCCCCCCTTGTCACAGTAATGCCAATACTAGAGACAACACGTTGGTTTAGACCCTGGAGGCAGAGGCGACATGGTAACGCCACAAATTGATAAATGCTCCTCTCCTACAGTGAAGCGAAGAAAACACTGGTGTCCAGCGTAAATAAGGATTGGCAGATATGCGTCCTCGATATCAATAGAGGCCAAAAAGTCCCCTTGGTGTAGGAACGCCACTACTGTGGGAATGGACTCCATTCTAAACCTCTGTACCCGTACAGAGCGCACTTTCCCTTCTTTCCTCGGAACAGTAAACCGGTTTGAATAAAACCCTTGAAAGCGTTCCCGAGAGGGAACCGGCACAATCACCCTTTGCGACAGCAGATCTTGTACCGCCCTCGTAGATCCCTTAACTGATCTGAAGGTAGCTGTAGATTGGACAGGAAGAATCTGCCTAACGGTCGGGACCTGAATTTGATCTTGTAACCCGATTGGAGCAGCACGTGGGACCATTTGTCCTGAATCAAGGAGGCCAATGGTTCCGGACAGAAAACAGACGTCCCCCCACCCCAGATATGGTGAGGGCATCCCTTCATGCAGACGGAGATTTGTCCACAGATCTTGAGGAGCCTGTTCTCGGCTTACCCCTCCACATCTTCTTGGAAACCCCAGATGACCTAAATGGCTTAGGTCCTTTCTCCTGCGTGCAGAAGGGGGCACAAAGGGGCCACCTGTGTGCTGAAAAATAAGGGCCCCGTCTATTACGCAGTGACTTGCCCTTAGCGGATAGAGGAAGAAGAATACTCTTTCCACCTGTGAGTCCTTTGATCAGTTCATCAAACAAAGACCCAAATAGGCGGTCCCCCGTAAAGGGGAGATCTGATCAAGCCTTTTTAGAAGCCTGGTTCGCAGACCAGCTTTTAAGCCACACCATGCGTGGTTACCTCTATTGTGTTTAGAACTCCTCCACTGACAATTTTGTCACAGTAGGCGGGAAAAGGGAGTACCTTTGCCACTTTTAGGAGATCTTCGGTCCGCGAGGGGACCGGTGCCCCCCCATGTTAAAATCTCCTGCATCAATACAATCAGTGCATCCACCAGCACCCTTGCATGCGCAGTAAAAACAGGAGACATCTTCACTATAGAGCACCCGAAGTGCGTGGACGCAGACCCAGAAGAGTCGCTAAAGGCCAAGCTCAACCTGAGAACATAACAAGCAGGGGAGGTAGTCGACCACAGTCCCGCAAGGAGACGCCGGCTAAAGTTCCACATAAGGACCCTTATTAGACCTAAGGGTCGCCCACCATAAAGGACATAGCCCCTATAAAGAGGAAAAGGGGGCCCACCATGACGCAGACGCGCCGGTTCAAGGGGGGGCGCCAGGCAGTCCATATGTCCACCCCCAAGGGGGTGGAGTGGACGCCCATCCGCTGCTCTATCACCCTGGTCAGCAACTCAAACAGCCTGGTCAGGAGCTCGGTCAATAGCTCAAACAGCCTGGTCAGCAGCTCAGTCAGCCAGCCGTGATTAGGCCGCAAAGCCGTGGCCAAAATTTGGGGCCCGATCCGGCCATGAGTCGTCCCCCCCCCCCCCCCCTCAGCTCTCTCAGCTTGATCAGCAGCTCGGTTAGGAGCTCGGACAGCTCCTACCTAACCCCCGGGGGGCATGGGGGTAGGTTGGGGCCAAAAGACCACCGCGACTGTTAGAGGGGCTGGGGGAAATTGAAGGGAATCCGGGGGTCTGAGCATCCCAAGGAGGAGCCCACGTCCACTCCGAGACTGCAAGAGCTATGGGGGGACACTACTCACCCTACTAATGACAATCGGGTGGGCGCCACTCCGGACAGACTACCTCTCCACTCAGGGTGGGGGTGCTGACGGCCAGGGGGCACTATGCTGCCAAACCAGGTCGTGTGCGTCCTAGCGAGGCGTTTCACTCACGGCCAAGCCACGTCCATTGGGACTCAGTCGTGGCGAGGCATAGCGCGGGGCTATAACCTGCACCCGCATGCGGTTATTTGCAGTTCTCCAAGGAACATAACTAGATAAAAAGTTACAATTTTAACAAAGGTTCCCTTTAAAATAACAAAAACAAGCTAAGACAGAAGTCACAGCCGGGAACTAGGTCCTACTCCTAAACTAGGCAGAAACAAACTTGATCCTATAGCAGAGCGATTGGGTGTATGCCTTCAGGAACTGCCCCATAGGCGTGGTGAAGTTTTTTCCTGATTAGTGTCCTACTCCTATAGGGCGAAGTATAACCCAATGGTTAAGAATATGGAGCAGCATCTGTCAATGAACGATGGAGAAATTGGATTGTCTTGCCGTAAAATCCTTTTCTCTGAGGTTCTCTGACAGACACAGCTTCAAGTCTTCAGATCATAGACTTATGCTCTTGCTTTCTAGGAGTAGGACTAGGCAGAACCTTTTTTGGTTACGCCCCTGGGGCAGTCCCAGAGGGTATACCATCACTTCCTGCTGTAGGACTTCCAGTTTGTAACAAGCAGTGTCAGAAGAACAAATAACTTGACTTCAAAAGAGGGGCGGGTGCTGTGTCTGTCAGGGAGCCTCTGAAAAAAAGGATTTTACGGTAAGACAAAAATCCAGATTTCTCTTTAGAAAACCAGCTAACAGGAGCTCAACTAGGAACAACTGGAGCTCACCACCAGAAAAAAAAGTTTCACCCTCAAGAAACGGAAGCCTCAACAACCGCAGCCTGCAAAACTTTGCAGCCAAGTGCCGCATCTGAAGATGCAAGTACATCCACTTTAAAAAATGTTGTGAATGTGTGTACAGACGACCAAGTAGCCGCCTTGCACACCTGAACCAGTGACGCCTGATGATGGAAGGCCCATGAGGCACTAAGCTCCCTCGTAGAATGCGCTTTAACAGGGAAAGGAGGAACCTGACCCTTAATGGAGTAGGCCTGTACCCCCTTTGAAATAGTCACAGCAGATGCGGCCTGCCCCTTACGAGGTCCATCCGTAAGAACAAAGAATCGGATTTCCTAATAGGTTCAGTCACTGCCAGGTAAACCCCATTCCCTCTTACTACATCTAAGGAATGTAAGGCAATTTCCTTAGGATGTTTAGGCTTAGGACATAAGGATGGTAGAACAATGTCCTCATTCAAATGAAACCCCGAGACAACCTTAAGGAATGCCTGACAGGGTCGTAACACCACTTTGTCCCTATGAATCACCAAATAAGGTGACCTACAAGAAAACGCAGCTAACAGGACGTGTGTAAGTAATAGCTACTAAAAAAATCCACCTTCTTTCCAGGGTGAAGGATGATTTAGCACAGTCCAGAATGCGGTTGAACAAGCATCTAGAGATATTACATATCTATTGCACAAGACGACCTTGAGAATAGGGCCTGACGCAACAACATTCGCTTCATTGGGCCTCTCCTGCTACCTTTCTGGAGGATCTTCTGCTCAAATCATATGGTAGGGAGGCCTTCTCTCAGGCTTTTGTCATTGAGAGGTCCCACCGCATGCCTGCCAAGAAACCCCCTCCGGGTGCCCCCCCTCAGGTCTTTATTGCACGCTTCTTGAATTTTAGAGGACAGAGATGCGATTCTCCGCCTGTCCAGAGAACGAGGTAACGTCCCTCTGAACAACCACCACATCCTGGCCTTCCCGGATTTCTCAGCTGAAGTTCAGAAGCAACTCAGCCGTTTTGGAGATGTTAAGAGGCGCCTCCGGACCCGTAACATCAAGTACTCTATGCTGTATCCTGCCAGGCTGCGTGTGATTGGAAAGGACAGAGTCCATTTCTTTGAGGACCCAGACGCTGCCGCAGCATGGCTGGATTGCCTGAGTACCTTGTGCACCACTTGCGTTCTACCCCACCCCCCTGGCTGGAGACTATGCCCGGTCTGGGCCTGTCGGTCCCCTCTGTGTCACCATGAGCCCCTTCTACGGATCCCGGCCTGCACTTAAACATGGGGAAACCTGCTGCACATGTCTTACCCTTGTCCTGGGAGCTGATGTAACCCATTCCGAGCGCCCCCCCTAGCTCTAGGCATCCGTCCACCGCTTTACACAGTCTTCTGTTGGCGGTACCCATGGGGTTCGGACCCATCCCTTGATCCCCTCCTGCTCCCCTCTTCCCCCCCATGACGGTACACTCTCCTGCTTTATACAGTTCCTCACCTGGAGGTTGCCCACCATTCTGTACTGGAACATTCCCTTGCTTATTGGCCGGGAGGCCACTCTGCCCACATAAGGAACTGTGTTATATCCCACGGAAGTCTGCTCACCAACATGTCCCGACCTTGGGACTTCTCTTTGGAGATTGTTCGCCCCCTGATCTCACAACTCTTCCACCCACCTTGGGGGGTCCTGTTTTTCTGCAGGGCTACCCGTGGGTGCTTGGTCCTGCTGTTATCCCTTTTGCATTGTTCATTTTTACTTGGTTTTGGGTTTAATGCCCACACGAGTTGGGGTGTGTGTTGGGCTGGGAGGGGGGTTGGGATTTATGTGTTTGAGTTTTGTACTGTACATCCTGCCGTTGCATATACTAACACTGTCATGCCTTATGTAGCTAATTTTCCATGGTATTGTACTTTGGGCCATACCTGTCCTGGGGCACCCTGATCATCCTACGCCACTAGCTGCTCCTGTTCAGATGCTATTGCGAGGTTAACCATACTCACCTGGAACGTGCGCGGCCTCCGAGATAAAGTCAAACGAACTGTTGTACTCTATCTAAAAGAGCAGAGGGCGGATATTATTGCCCTGGTGGAAACCCATGCTGAAGGTAACATGTTAGGCACCTTCCACCGTCCATGGGTAGGATGGTCATTCCACGCATCACATTACTCACATTCCAGGGGTGTCACGCTGCTCATATCTCGGTCTGTGGCCTTTGATGTTCAGGAGGTGGTAACGGACCCCCAGGGCAGGTATGTCTGTGTCTGGTAGGATAAGTCGGCACGCTATCGTCCTCCTAGCCTGGTATGTACCTCCCCCCTTTAATGCTGTGCTCCTGGCTGAGGGAATGGCTTTCTTGTCTAGGTTCCCATCTGTCCCTGCTATTTGGATGGGAGACTTTAATATGGTTTCCAACCCCCACCTGGACAGGATAGGTCCATCTGACTCCCCCAGCCTACCCTCATAGAGCTTCCAGATTTCACAGACTGCTTAGTAGCTTTCAACTTCTGGACTCCTGGAGGAGCCTGCATCCCCACCCTAGAGCATACTCCTGTTTTTTGGCCACCCACTCCACTATGTCCAGGATAGACTCCATTTGGATCTCCCAGGCCCTCTTGCCCAGACTCAGCAGCCGTGGTCCAAAACAGGCGGTGCAATCGGATCATGCCCCATATATAAAAGAAATATCCTCGTTTACCGACCCCCCCACAATGTCATTGGTGTCTGAACCCCTTCTGGCTTAAGACCGTCCCTGACATTGACTTATTTGACTGCTGAATGGGACGACTTCTTTAGCACTCACTTTGACACTGCGACCCCCTCGGCTGTGGGGGAACTCTTCAAGGGACATGCCCGACTGCTCCTGTCTTCCAGCATAGCCAGGCATAAGAGGGCATCGAGGGTCGGCGTGCAGAACGCCAAACAGCAGCTAGCTGATTTGGAAGCCAGATATGCCCAATCTCTCTCGTCAGATTCACTCGCCCAACTTCTTCTCCAGACTAGGGCCCTGGATCATCTTTGCCAGGAACAGGCAAATCGTAAGTTATTTCAGCAGACAACGGGTATTTGAGCATGGGGAGCGGGTGGGCAAACTGTTAGCATACTTAGCCCATATGGACGCTAGACCCCCCCGTGGTAGTCACACTTCAACTATCAGTGTTGGGGGACTCATCGAATCCATCGTCCGTGGCAGAGTTGTTCGCCTCATACTTTAGTGAGGTTTACTCCTCCAAAGTCGATTATGATCCGTCTGATCTCACCAGGCTGTTGGATACCCTTGAGTTTTCCACACTGACCCCTGCACAGGTCGAGGCGCTCGAGGTCCCAGTCACTGCCGATGGGATAGTTACCGCTATCTCGCGGTTTGCGAGGGCTAAGGCTCTTGGCTCTGATGGCCTACCAACGGAGTTTTACTCACATTTCTCTGAGGCCATAGTACCTTGTTTGCTCGCGGTGTATGAGGCGGCCTTTGACACAGTTCATTGCCTGACTCGATGCAAGAGGCTCTGATCATCCTAAATTCCCAAACACGGCAAGGATCCCCAATTCCCGGAATCCTATAGGCCTATTTCTTTGCTTCAAAGCGATATCAAAATTCTAGCGAAGATACCTGAGGCTCAACAAGGTGATCCTCTCCCTCATGCACCCCAAACAAACGGGCTTCATGCCAGTCAAAAACACAGCCTTCAATACCAGACGAATGTTCATGAACCTTCAAGCCACCCCCGACTGTGTGGGCACAAGGGTCATGGTGACACTAGACGCTGCGAAAGCTTTCGACTCGGTCGAGTGGCTGTACCTTTGGCAATGTCTTCGCAGATTTGGCATCGGCCCGAACTTTGTCAAATGGCTCACCATTATGTACAACCAACCTCGGGCCAGAGTAGTAGCCAACGGGAGGACATCCCGGCCTTTCCCCCTGTCCCGTGGCACGCGACAGGGCTGTCCCAACTCCCCATCGTTGTATGCACTGGCGGTTGAACCCCTAGCGATGGCTATACGTTCAGACCCGGGTATACACGGTTTCCGCCACGGGGACCTTGAGGAACGCAGATGACATGTTACTATACCTGGCGGATCCGGGTCCATCACTACAGCGAACCCTTCATGTGATTCAGCAATTTGGTAACTTTTCGGGTGTATCGGTTAACTGGGACAAGTCCCTTATCCTTCCTCTTGACAGTTTTCCTCAGTCGGCAGACCAGACGGCTCTTCCCTTATCCCGGGTGGCCACATTCAAACACTTGGGAGTGCATGTGACCAGGTCCCTACCTGACTATATTCCCTTGAATATTGAAGCTCTCTTTGCCCTGGTCAGAACTAAAACGCAGATCAGGGCTCGATTGCCGTTGGGTGTCATGGGTAGAGTGGGCCTAATTAAAATGATCCTTCTCCCTAAGATTTTATACATGTTGTGGCACTCCCCCACCTACATTCCCTATAGGTACTTTATGACACTAGATAGACTGCTGAAGACGTTCATATGGGGCACTTCTAGACATAAGTTATCTTGGAAACATACCCAGAAACCCACTAAATTAGGAGGCATGGCTGTCCCGGACCTGGCGAGATACTATCTCACGGCTCAATTATCCCACTTCTTCCACTTGGACAAACAGGACTCAGGCAGATACGTGGCGCTGGTTTGTCGAGGTGAGGATTCACGGCTCCCACACCCGTTCTGTGATCTGCTTCGGGGGGTTGGCGGCTCTCCGACGCCGGCCGTCCGTGACGGTCTCCTATTCAAACACAGACGGATCTGGGACCTGGCGATTTCCAAAACCAGGGACGCTGGTTTCCATTCCATGACTCCCCTGAGGTATAATCGTCATTTATCAGAACTCCTTCATATTCCTAAATGGGGTATCTGGATTAATAGGGGGATATATCTGCTATCACATGTTATTTCAGGTGGTGCCATCAAGCCATTTCCCCTGATTCAAGAGTAATTTCAGCTCCCGACCTATATGCGCTTTTACTATTTGCAGACCACACATGCCCTGCGGGCACAATTTATTAGTTCCCTGCCTTACCCTCAGTTGTGTTACTGGACGTGATTAGAGGTCAGGACCACCTCAAACTAATTTCTCAATTGTATGATATGATGGGTATCAAGCAGGTGGCCGACCTGGCGTATGGTGTTCGGGGATCCTGGGTGGGGGATGCTGGGGAGCTGGAGGAGGATGACTGGAGTGATGCCTTGGAGGCCTGTATGCTTGTCTCCCCAAAGCTGTCGGATAGGCTCACGCAAATTTATATTACCCACAGATCGTACTTTACTCCGGTACGGATGGCTGGGTTAGATTCCTCACGCTCCTCTGCATGCCCTAGATGTTTGCGCTCCCCGGGCACGTTTGGCCACATGATCTGGCACTGCCCAGACATGCAGGGATTCTGGACTCCGGTTGTCCAGTTCCTCCACGACCGCATGGGCTGCCCCGTCTCCTTGGATCCCAAGTTATGCCTCCTTGGGATTTTCCCCGATGAAGACACGGAAAAATACACACTTCACTTTCTCCATGAAACTTTATTCACTGCTAGGAAATTGATAGCCCTAAAGTGGATGCAGCCAGTTTCCCCTACCCTGTCGTCCTGGTTGGCGGCCGTTAATGCCACTCTCCCATACAAAAAGGTCCTCTATGCTAATAGGAGATGACCAAAAAGGTATAATAAGATCTGGGATAGATGGCTCGAAGCCCCTGCTACGTGCACCACCTAAATACGGTTGTTGACTTGGTTGCGGCCTACACATATTGTGCCCTTGGGTTCTCGCCCACACCCACAGGGCAGGTTGCTGGCGGTGATCAACACAGAGGACCTGTGGAGTCCGGGACATATTGTCCTTTCTACTTGTATGAGAAATATATATCTCCTCCTGCCTGAAGTCACCCCTGTACCATAAATAGGTTCTCAACCTCTATACAGTATATCGTTAAGGATATATCAAGCGACTATCCCCTTGGATGTACCTAAAGAAAGAGGAGACTATAGGCTGACACGTGAAGTGCAGCTTCTTAGATCCTTTATACCTAACGCTGAGTATCTATATCTTCAAATAATTTGAGTACACCAAAGAAAGTTGGGCAATCAAGCTTCCATAAAAATTGCCATCAAAATATATCTAAAGCTTTGCTCCTGTGGTGAACGAGGGTCTGAACACTTGAATCCAGCTTAATGAATATATAAATGCAGATATAATATGGAGATTGTATTTTGAATACTGAAGCAGTGACATTTATCAGTATTTGTGTCGTCACAACTTTGTCACCTCCCGAGTCATTACCAATAAGGAAATACAGGTCTGTCATGGTCTCTCAGGCCCTGAGGAAGCCTTGAGCGAAACGCGTCGGCTTGCTGGGGACCTACATTGACCGCATTCCACCCTGAGACCTACCTTCCATCCTATACAGGCTTTTGGTTTTGTTTCCCTCACGGGATGTATTTCTATACGGTTAATGACTCACTTTGATTGATTTTAACAAATTGCTTTATGTTAGTCCGTTCTTGCAATATGTTCATGGTAGTCCATGCTTTTTTACCTTCTAAACTAATAAAAATGTTATATGGTTTTATAAATTGGTTTTGTGTCTGATCCTTCTACTCCCACTGGCCCGTAAAGCCCCATCTTTCTCTATTTAAATTTTTGCTGGCATCCAATAGGGGTAAGGGCCCAAATTGCACGGCGACCTTTTTGTGTGACCCACAGCGCATGTTTAGCTTGATGCTCCACAGTTGTTGGCCTACTATTGTGGTATCCTGCTGTAGGCCTCTATTACTGTTTGTTTACCATGGTGATCCCTCCCGGCGCCTCGGAATCTCTGCGGGACGGGGGGGTTAGCACAATATTGTCCATTTACCTGACCTTACTTTCTGTAACACCAGCTTCAGTAATGTTTTCACTGACGGCGACTACCTGTTCTGGTTTTAATCTGTGATGAACATTTAAAAAAAAAAAAAAAAAAAAAAAAGGTCACCTTCTGCGACACAGTGAGCAGAGGAATTTCTCTAATATTTTCAAAGGGAGGCCTTTGAAGCACCAACAGAACCAAATTGAGATCCCACAGGAGGTACCAGGGAATCGCACTGTACTCTTGCCTTCTGTAAGGCCCTTAATGATCTCTTCCATAGAAGCACCGAACAAACGGTCACCTACAAAAGGAAGGTCAGTCCTTTTTCAGAAGCCTGGTCAGCTGACCAGTATTTCAATCAGATCATGCAGCGAAGAATCACCGCCGTCACAGAAACCCTGCCGGCCAGGGGGGCTGCATCACAATCTACTGTAACCCTCAGCTCAGAAGGATGTTGATTTCCCTCCAGATCCTGGCGCAAAACCTTAGCCCATTCCACTAAGGTCTGAGATACCAAGGTGATAATACCGGTCCTAAAATTGAACCAGCCACAGTGAAAAGGTACCGGACAACAGCCTCCGCTCTTTTGTCCACTGGGTTATCTTCCACTAGCAAAAGTGGTGTCTTATTCAGCCTGGAAACCGGAGAGTCCACCGACGGTGGACCCGTCAGTTTCTTCTGAAGGGGCTCCTCAAAGGGTTATCTTCCGGCAAAACGATTCGGTATACCAACCATGTGTTTCGGGGAACCCCACTGACTAGTGACAATCTCGTCAAAATAGGCAGGAAAGGGAAAAAACGCATTCAGCTTGGAAGATTTGTGGGCACCAGCTGTCGCTGAATGGGCGGCGCCAAGTAGTCCAACTTTAGAGTTTCCCGTACTGATACAATCAGGGCCTCCACCAGTGCTTTTTCATGCGCGGCTGCAGAGGACTCATCTTCACTATTAGAGCACTCTAATTGGACGCAGACCCAGTGGGCTGACTCTTGTCCGGGGTGGCCAAATCCACCTCAGAATCTGAGGAAGCAAAGGATACAGGTGAAGGTGGGGGGCGCTTCTTGCCCCGTCTCCTTGCTGGGCTATATCTACTTTGGCTACTAGTGACTGCAGAACTGCCGTCAAGGCTGCAAGGGCAGACAGACTCGGATGGTCCCGCAGCTTCCAGGAGTTGATCGGGTGGTGAATTGAGCTTCCCAGGCTCCATTACCATAAAGGAATATGCGGAACTGCTGCTCAAAGAAAATTCTTTTATTTTTTAAAACTGGATGCCCCTCCAAGAATCAGCGCACCTGCGGCACTGTATACAGCAAAGAAGGTTAGTGTACCCCCAGAGACTCACCACCTGAGCTGGAAAGTGCCAAAACGATCTGCCACACTGATGTAAAGAGGAAGAGGAAATGCTGACCTCACACTAGAGGCCCTTAGAGCCTCAGAACTGTCTCATACTACAGGATATAGGCCGTCAATGAAAGTCTAGGGGAAACCAAAAACATAGCCTCCAAGCCGTAATCACATAGACCATGGAAACATGGCGGTACCACACAACGCTGCACAGGACCCTTGGACCCAGGGGAAAAAAAATTTACAGACCCCAGGAGAGGAAGCCCTAAAGGAAACCCCCCCCCCCCCCCCCAGGTATGGACACCCCTAACCGGGACCAACAGCGGCATCACCCACCACTCCTCCAGCCCAGCACCACGTAGACCCCCCACCCCAAAAGCCTCCGGGGGGGGGGGGGTACAGCTACCTACCATACCAGGCACAAGGTGGGCACCACTCCAGACAGGTCCTCCTCTCTATCGAAATGGGGGGCTGTCGGCAAGGAGGAATGCTGCAACTCAGGTGGAGGCCAGGTCGTGTGAGACCTAGCAAGACGTTTAACTCGCAGGGACAGCTGCTGTCCAGTTGAGGCTATGTGGCTTCCTACCTAGCGCAGAGATGCAGAGATGAGGCCTGAGCACGCTCACTTGCCAGACTGGGGTGACCATTGGATCTAGGTTGCCCAGTCCGGCAGTGGATAGTAGATCGCACAGGAAAAATCCAGGAGGAAAACATTTTCTATCTAAAAAAATATTGCCAGGACCATAGATCACAGCAAGGAACTTGGTCCTTGCTCCTGGCAGAAGAAAAACAAACAAACAGTGTCTATAGTAGGAAGAGGGAGTATACCCCCTGGACTGCCCATGGGTGTAGCCAGAAGTTTTTTCTGCCTAGTGTCTTACTCCTGTGTCCATCAATGTACGAAAGTGAAAAGGAGATTTATTCTCCAAATACAGAACCTTCACACTAAGAGCTGTAAAAATGTGGAATAGACTCCCTCAAAAGGTGGTTCTGGCCAGCTTAGTAGATTGCTATAAAAAAGGCCTGGATTCTTTATTAAATGTACATATTATAACTGGGTACTAACATTTATAGGTAAAGTTGTTCCAGTGAATATTTGATTACCTCTCAGGGAATCAGGAAGAAATGGATCATGCTTTGCTGGGGTTTTTCACCTTCCTCTGGATCAACTGTGGATATCGGACTGCGTATACAGGATTGTATACCATTTTTTTTTTTTTTTTATTGGTTGAACTAGATGGAATTGTCTTTTTTTCAACCTAACTATTTAACAGTAAGAGCTGTGCAAATGTGGAATAGACTCCCTCAAAAGCTGGTTCTGTCAAGCTCAGTAGATTTTCTTTTTTTTTTTTTTTTTTTTTTTTTTTAAAGCAAACACTTGGGATTCTTTCCTAAATGTACATAATAAAACTTGATACTAAAATTTCTAGTTAAAGTTGATCCAGGGAATATCTGACTGCCTCTTGGGCGATTAAGAAGGAATTTTTTCCCCTGCTGGAGCAAAAGGGATCATGCTTTGCTGGGTTTTTGCCTTCCTCTGGATCAACTGTGGGTATTGGATTGTGAATATAGGATTGTAATTTTTTTTTTTTCTTTTCCCCCTTTTATTGGTTGAAATAGATGGACTTGTGTCTTTTTTTCAACCAGATTAACTAACTACTATGTAAAGTGCTGGACCAAGGGGGGTGTATTGATCATCACGCTACCACAGTAAAGTTATTTCTATATATATCTAGGGTGCTGCAAGTACTAGACTGTTACCTAAAACAGAATTAATTAGCCAATATAAAAATTTTAGATGTACTGCGCTCCTGGGTATTTTTAAACCAGTCTCCTTTAAAGTATATATGTATGCGATGGATTTTCTAGGTCCAAACAAATATTGGGTACAGACTAATTCCGTAAATTTTGACAGAATCGCATCTGATACAGATTAAATTATACGTGATCATTCAAAGAGCATCTGTGCAATCACATTCTGTGTAACAATAAAAAAACAATAATAGTATCCAGCAGATTAGTTCATATTTCAAACTTTGTGAATTGAATCAGTTAAAATTAAATACTATGCTGTTACCAAAAATCAATATATTAATTCATATATTAGAATCACATCTATTAAAATTTAGGTAGTGCTGTGCCAAATCAATAGTGCATATGTGCAATATGATCCTTTAACTGTGCAATCATCTATGGTGCTAATAAATTATATTGTGCAAAGTAAGCAATATTGTGCACTATATAGTATATAAAGTGCCCAAAGTATGTGCAAATGAACAAATGTTAAACCATAAATATTAACACTTATAAATTCTCTGTGCAAAAAAAGTCTTTAGTAGTGAAGTGCTGTTATGAGAATAATTCTCATATTGATGGTTAGAAAAAGTCATAGAAGGGCCCATTTGCTTGCAGAGCAGCCATAAAAATAGGAAAGATTCCCTCTATATCACCCTAGTCCTCTGATGACGAGGAGATGGAGCAAAAGGAGAAGGCCAGATGTACCCAGAACGCAAGGACATTTTCAAGTCCACAATGTAAATTTAAAGTGGTTGTAAACCCTTATCCATACCCAGTGAAGTGAAAAGCCTCAGGTGATGCACAGAGGTGAAAATTCCTCCTACATACATTGTACCTGTTAATTTGCAGCCATTTGTCCTGTACAACCTTGTAAAACTCAGATTAAAATGAGTTTTTATGGACTCACAAAGCAGGGGGTAGAAAGTTGCAGTTCCACACTAAACAAGAGCTCTAAAATCTGATCGGAGGGAAGGGACACACCCCCTAAAACAGCACACAGGAACAGAGGTGAGGCTGTCAATCACAGGTTGTGCGCTGGAGTTCCCTCCCCTTACCTTTTTAGCTCTTGGTGTCAGGAAAGCTTATCAGAAGTGACTCATGCTGATAAAAGAGGAACTAGACAGCAGAGAGAAATGGCACGTAGAACTACGGCACGGAGAAAAGCAACTAAACACTATAGAAATATGTGCTTTGTTCAAATTTCAGGTCTGAGGTTTACAACCACTTAAATTCTGTATTTGTAAAAATGAAACAGATGGTCAGGCTGCAAAGGGTAAAGAAACGGCCTAGGCAATAAGATCTTCGAAATGCTAAGGCTCTCCAATAAAAGTAGCTTGCTTAAAGTTAAAAATAAATAAAAATAAATCTATTCTAATACAATTACACTTTGTGCAACCTAACAAAGTCAGATTTTAGCAAGTGATGACATGTTCAGTTTCAATCACACACACAGTGAGAGAAATTAAGGAACCTACAATAGGTGGGTTCAGAAATATAAAAAGATCGCCAGGCAAATAGACACTCATACATACACAATGAGGAGAAAATTAATTTATAAAAAATACATTTACCTGAGCTTTATGAAGCAGTTTGCTGTAAATAGACACTTTTGCTTCACGTGCCAAAATCTTGCTTTTCTTGGAGTACATAGACTTCAGATTATTAAGTGTCGCGCCAAAGAGCTTTAGCTATCAGAAGTAAAGCAAATATTTAACCATTTGATCTAAACTCCCAGAATGAAAGTAAACACATCAAGATAACATATTTGGTACCTCATTTTGCGAGCACATCCTCATAGCTTCCCACAGCAAACTGCTAACTTCAATAAGAGGCTTATCTTCCATATCTGTATACAACTTCAACCTAGTAAGATTTAACAACCAAAATTACCCTAATTTTCTTAAAGGAAAAAAAAAATTTTGTTAAGCATGGCTAATGTACACACTTGCTAAAAATGTTTTTTTTTTTTTTTTAAAAGCATGGTTTCTTTCAATAGATTGTACTATTATGTGAGAGTTGTGCAAATATAAACACATTATTTAAAAAAATAAAAATGTAGCCCTCAGACTGCCATTAGTAAAGAGCATTCAAATTTCGAAATGCATTCACACACAAAAAAAAAACACAAAAAAAAAAAAAAACACGAATTTTTTCGTACCGTAAAATCCTTTTCTCTGAGGTTCATTGACCGACACAGCTTCAAGTCTCCAGACCATTGGGCTTATGCTCTTGCTCTCTAGAAGTAGGAATATGCGTAAACCTTTTTTGTTACGCCCCTGGGGCAGTCCCAGACATCACTTCCTACTGTAGGACTTCCAGTTTGTGACAAGCAGTGTCAGAACAACAAATAACCCAACCTCAAAAGAGGGACAGGCGCTGTGACTGTCAGTGAACCTCAAAGAAAAGGATTTTACGGTAAGACAAAAATCCAGTTTTCTTTCGTTCACTGACGGACACAGCTTCAAGTCTTCAGACCATTGGGATGCCCCAAAGCAGTGCAACATGGAGGGGTGGGGAAAAAAAACACAGCAAACACAGAATTCCCAACAAGGCTAAACATAGCCAACCAGGTAACAGGAACCCAACTAGGAACAACTGGAGCTCACCACCAGAAAAAAGTTTTACCCACAAGAAGCGGAAGCCCTCGCAACCGCAGCCTGCAAACTTTGCGCCCAAACGCCGCATCCGAAGATGCAAGTACATCCACTTTATAAAATGTGAATGTGTGTACAAACAACCAAGTAGCCGCCTTGCACACCTGAACCACTGATGCCTGATTACGGAAGGCACCCTCGTAAAATGCGCTTTAACGGGGAAAGGTGGAACCTGACCCTTAATGGAGTAGGCCTGCACTACTGCCTGCCTGATCCACTTGGAAATGGTCGCAGCAGATGCGGCCTGCCCCTTACGAGGTCCAAATAAGAACAAATAAATGGATTTTTGTAAGATCTTACCGTAAAATCCTTTTCTCTTAAGCTCATTGACAGACGTAGTCTTCTTGATTCTCAAGAGCTGGGTTATGTTGTCTCCGCAGGAGTAGGACTAGGCAGAAAGACAAAACGTTCTGGCTCCACCTTAGGGGCAGTCCCTGAGGGTATATCCTCCCTCTCTCTGCTACAGGGAATCATGTTCTAAAGCAGTAACAGAGAATTTAACCCAACCCAACTCAATGATAGAGGGGCGGGTACTACGTCTGTCAATGAGCTTAAGAGAAAAGGATTTTACGGTAAGATCTTACAAAAATCCATTTTTCTCTATCGCTCATTGACAGACGTAGTCTTCTTGATTCTCAAGAGCTGGGACATCCAGAAGCAGTGCCACAAATGAGGGGTGGGATTGACAAAAATCAAATCCAATCTAGAAGGCCCAACCGGTGCCAAACTAGAAGTTTTAAAGGCTCATTATAAACAAAGAATGAGACTCAAAAGAAAAATTTCCAACGGAAAAAAACCCTCGAGGCAGACCACTGGTCTCCTCAAATGGCGGCCTGCAAAACCTTGCGGCCAAACACGGCATCAGATGATACCATTACATCAACTTTATAATGTTTTGTAAAGGTATGCACCGACGACCAGGTAGCCGCCTTGCACACCTGGACTACTGACGCCTGATGGCGAAAGGCCCATGACGCACTAAGCACCCGAGTGGAGTGCGCCTTAACAGGGAACGGGGGCTCCCGACCCATAATAGAATAAGCCTGTACCACCGTCTGTCTGATCCATCTGGAAATGGTCGCGGCAGATGCAGGCAACCCCTTTTTGGATCCATCCGGGATCAAAAAAAAGTGAATCCGTCTTGCGAAACGAGTCTGTCGTTTTCAAGTATACCCTGATCGCCCGGACCACATCCAAGGAGTGTAAAGCAAACTCCCGAGGATGACTGGGCTTAGGACACAGGGAAGGTAATACAATTTCTTCATTCAGATGAAATTCTGAAACCACTTTTGGTAGGAAGGATGGATTCGGACGAAGAACCACCTTATCTCTATGAACCACCAGATATGGGGAACGACAAGATAAAGCGGCCAGTTCTGACACCCTGCGTGCAGAAGTGATAGCCACCAAGAAGGCCACCTTCTGGGACAACGTAGGTAGAGGAATCTCCCTAATATCTTCAAAGGGAGGTTTCTGAAGAACCGACAATACTAAATTAAGATCCCAGGGTGGTAACGGCGCGCGCACTGGCGGAGCCAGATGTCGCACCCCCTGGATGAAATTCCGCACCAAGGAATGAGTAGCCAAAGGCTTCTGAAAGAAGATAGCTAATGCTGAGACCTGACCCTTGATAGTGCTCAAGGCCAGTTTCTGCTCAACCCCATGTTGCAGAAAAGCTAATATTCGACTAACCGAATAAGACGTGGACGGAACCCCAAAGGTTCACACCATGCAATGTAGGACTTCCATGTGCGATGATAAATCTTTCTGGAAGTCGCTTTCCTTGCTTCAACTAGAGTAGGAATAACTGAAGCTGACAATCCCTTGTCCTTCAGCACCTGGGTCTCAATAGCCAGGCCGTTAAAGCCAACGATCGTAAAGCAGGATGGAAGATCGGTCCCTGAGACAGTAGGTCCTCCCTGAGAGGAAGTCTCCACGGGACGTCCGCCACCAGTCTGACCACGTCGGCGTACCAAGCTCGACGAGGCCAGTCCGGAGCTACCAGAATTACTGGAATTCCTTCCTCCTCTATCCTGCGAAGAAGTCTTGGCAGTAACGCGAGAGGAGGGAATGCATACATAAGCTGGTATTGCCCCCACGGGGCGATCAGTGCGTCTGCGGTCTCTGCTAGAGGATCGCGGGAGCGAGCCACGAATCTCTGAACTTTCCTGTTGAATCGTGATGCCAACAGATCCACATCCGGGGTGCCCCACCGTAGGCACAACTGGTGGAAAACGTCTGGATGGAGGGACCATTCCCCCTGATCCAGAGTCTGACGGCTGAGATAATCTGCCTGCCAATTCTCCACCCCCGGAATGAACACCGCAGAGATCGCTGGAACAAATCGTTCCGCCCAGCGAAGAATGCAAGCCACTTCTTTGGCCGCTCGGACACTCTTGGTGCCCCCCTGGTGATTGACATAAGCCACGGCCATGGCATTGTCCGACTGGATCTGAACCGGGCTGCCCTGGAGCTGCTCGGTCCAGTGAATCAGACAAAGTCTGATCGCTCTCAGTTCCAATACATTTATCGGCAACCTGGATTCTTCCGGGGACCAAAGTCCCTGGACAGATAACTGACCGAGAATTCCTCCCCATCCGGATAGGCTGGCATCCGTGGTCACTATCGTCCAATATATTGGCAGAAATGACTTTCCCTGGCTGAGCATCGGAGACTGAAGCCACCAGACCAGAGACTCTCTGGTCTGTTTGCTCAATCGGATCTGATTGTCCAGGGATTCCGGATTCCGATTCCATCTGAGAAGAATCTCTTGCTGAAGAATTCGGGTATGGGACTGGGCAAATGGGACTGCTTCGAAGGAAGCCACCATCAACCCCAGAACCCTCATGCAAGTCCGAAGGGAAGACCAGCTGTTGGATAGTAACAACTGGACTGCTGATTGAATCTTTCGGAGTTTCCCTACCGGAAGGAAAACTCTTGTCCTGACTGTGTCTAGAATTAGACCCAGATATTCGAGCCTCTGGGTGGGAACCAGAAATGACTTTTGCTGGTTCACCAGCCACCCGAATTCCTGTAAAGAAATCATAGTAATTTCTATGTTTTGTAGCAAGATCTGAGGAGACTCTGCATGAAGCAGAAGATCGTCTAGGTAACCTAGAATCGATATGCCTCTTTGGCGCAGTAGTGCCAACATTGGGGCCAACACCTTCGTGAAGACCCGAGGAGCCGTGGCGAGACCGAAAGGTAACGCCACAAACTGATAATGGTTCTCTTCTACGGAAAAGCGTAGAAACCGCTGATGTCCTGCGAAAATGGGAATGTGAAGATATGCGTCCTTGATGTCTATGGACGCTAGGTCATCCCCTGTATGCAGGAAGGCTGCTACTGTGCGAATAGACTCCATTCTGAATTTTCTTATGTTGACAAAAAAATTGAGTGCCCTTAAGTCCAGAATTGGACGCACTTTGCCCTCTTTCCTGGGTATTGTAAATAGGTTTGAATAAAACCCCTGAAAACGTTCTGTCCAAGGAACGTGGACTACCACTCCTTGTTGTAGTAAATCCGTGACTGCTCTCCGCAGATCTTCTAAACGATCCGGGGATAGTCGAATATTGGAAGGGAAGAATCGCGCCGGTGGGAGAGATCGAAACTCGATCTTGTACCCTGACCTTATGACTTTGCAAACCCACTTGTCCGGGATTCTGGAAAGCCATGGATCCGGGAACCGGCGAAGACGTCCCCCCACCCCAGTTATGGGTGGGGGCGCACCTTCAGGCTTTGGACGATTTATCTTCAGGTCTGGAGGGGGCGGGCTTTTGCTTGCCCGACCAACGTCCCCTGAAGTCTCCTGAAGGAGCTTTGGAGGACTTAATTTTTTCACCCGCGGGACGAAAAAACCTCTTGTGAGCAGAAAAAGAAGGCCCTCGTTTTTGACGAGTTCCTTTACCTTTAACATTTTGCGGTAAAAAGGTGCTCTTTCCACCCGTGAGATCCTTAATGATCTCATCTAAGTTGGCTCCAAATAGACGCTCTCCTAAAAAGGGGATATTAGCCAATGCTTTTTTGGAACCTTGGTCGGCTAACCAACCTTTTAGCCACAGTGTACGCCTGAGAACCACCGCTGAGACAGATGCTCGCGCCAATAATGGAGTGGCGTCTAACGCCGCATCACACACAAACTGTAACCCCTGTATCATTTGTTCCAACAAATCTGATACCGCCTGAGGGACCTCTTCTAAGTCCCGGCGTAACCACTTGGTCCATTCAGTTACAGCCTGCGAAACCAGACCAATAGCAATTATTGGTCTGAAAGCGGATCCAATCAAGGTAAACATGGTGCGAGATATAGCTTCTATCTTGCGATCCACTGGATCTTTAAAAGACGGAGCGTCTTCTAGAGGAATAACCATGGCTTTATTCAATCTAGCAATTGGTGAATCCACCACAGGTGGTTCTGTCCATTTCTTAATGAGGGTTTCCTCAAACGGATAACGCCTGTTAATGCGTTTAGAAATAGTAGAAGTGCGTTTTGGCAGACTCCATTCTTCTTTGATTGGATTGCCAAAACATTTGGGCAATGGAAAAACCTTCGCCACTTTGATGCGTTTTTTAGTCCCAAAAGGGATTTCAGTTTCAGCTATTTCTGACGGAATACCCTGTAATCTTAAGGTTTCTTGAACAGATACAATGAGTGCGTTTACCAACGCTTCCTCTTTGGCTATGGCTGATGCCGAAACATCCTCCTCACTGTCTGAAGAGACAGTACACGAGACACCAATCCCAGATGAAGTACCTGCAACTGCAGAAATAGGCTCAGAGTCTGAATCCGAGGTTTCAGATAATAAAGGGTTAGGCGGGGGTCGCTTTCTTGCGCCCTGTCCCTGACAAGCCACTTCCACCCGGGACACAAAAGTTTCCATAATAGCTGACAATGATTCAATCGTCAGTGGGGTGCTGGAGGATCCTGCAGACCCCTCGAGGGGATCCGGAGGAGATACATGAGTGGCAGGGTCCATGTTAATTCAGGACACCTTTGCCAGAAAACACAAAAAAACTTTTTTTTTTTTTTTTTTATGTGTCTCCCCCTAGCGCAATAGCGCCCCTCAGAGTACCTGCTTCTCGATCCCCACAGAGAGAGAGAGGGACCCCCAAGGCTCACCAACCGATGCAGTGAAGTTTCCCACCACCTGCAGTCAGCGTCTGTCTTTTACAGACTGGAAGGAGCTGTTGCTTTTTCCCGGGTAGAAGGACGTGGCTCCGCCCCCTGTGTACGCCTTCCGGCGTTCCCAGCTCTCCACAAGGTAGCTGGGCTCATGAAACATGGCCGCCCCCATACAGGAGACATTAGACTCCAAAAACATGGCGGCCGGCGTGACCTGAGGACATACATGCACCTGGTCTACGGCAAAATGGCGGCGGACCGCCGAAATAGTTTTTCCCCAGCACATCCACCTGCATCTCTGCTGAGTGGCGATTTATTGATCTACAGGAGATACACTACAAATAAGGTAGGATTATACCTCCTATGTCTGCTGTAATGCTACAGTCTGCTGGGTAGAGTGTTAGCTCTCAAACCAAGTCCACTTCCCACAAACACATACTGTATTTACTAGGGGGACTTTTAGTGTCAGATAAATACTGACCATGTATGGAGGGGCCCATAATTCATACTGCCTCATAACGAGGAAAGAAAAAAGGGAACGTTTACTCACCATACCGAACCGACAGGCACCCTCTCTTCACAATACCCTCTCCACCGGGGTGGGGGGTTGTGGACCACTCCGGACGCCTCGACTCTCTGGTTCCTGGCGTCCAAGCGAGACTTTTAACTCGCAAGGTCAGTCCCTCCACTGGGACTCAGTCGCGGCCGACCCAGCGCGGAGCTCTGGTCTGCACGCGCTCGTAGGCAGAAACCGGGGTGACCACTGGATCTCAACATCCAGCCCGTCGCCCGGCCCCGCATACTTACTTGAATGTGTCGCGGCCGACCAAGCGCAATGCAATGGTCTGCGCGCGCTCGTAGGCCGGCTGGGGTGACCACTAGTGTCGCCCAGTCCGGCGTTCTTGCTTGAAGATCTCACAGGAAAAAAACACTGGAGAAAAACTACCTAAAAAATATTTTTTCTAAAGAAAAAATCTTGCCAGGACCAAAAAGATCCCAGCAAGGAACTTAGGTCCTTACTCCTGACTAGACAGAAAAAAACTGATTCCCTGTAGCAGAGAGAGGGAGGATATACCCTCAGGGACTGCCCCTAAGGTGGAGCCAGAACGTTTTGTCTTTCTGCCTAGTCCTACTCCTGCGGAGACAACATAACCCAGCTCTTGAGAATCAAGAAGACTACGTCTGTCAATGAGCGATAGAGAAAAATGGATTTTTGTAAAATCTTACCGTAAAATCCTTTTCTCTTAGCTCATTGACAGACGTAGTCCTCGGTGATTCAACACCCTCGGGTTATGCTGCCCTCCACAGGAGTAGGACTAGACAGGAAAGAAAATGCTCTAGCCACACCCTAGGGGCAGTCCCTGAGGGTATATCCTCTCTCTCTCTGCTACAGCAAATCAGTTATGTCACAAAGCAGTGTCTAGAGAATTTAACCCAACCCAACTCCAAAACAGAGGGGCGGGTACTACGTCTGTCAATGAGCTAAGAGAAAAGGATTTTACGGTAAGATTTTACAAAAATCCATTTTTCTCTATCGCTCATTGACAGACGTAGTCCTCGGTGATTCAACACCCTCGGGACGTCCCAAAGCAGTACCACAAATGAGGGGTGGGAAAATGGAAATCAAATCCCAATCTAGAAGGCCCAACCGGTGCCAACTAGAAGTTTACAATGCTCATCCTCAGTGATGAGACTCAACAGAAATTTTTCAACAGAAAAAAACCCTCGAGGTAGACCACCGGTCTCCTCAAATTGCAGCCTGCAAAACCTTGCGGCCAAATGAGGCATCCGCCGATGCCATCACATCAATCTTATAAAATTTTGTAAAGGTATGTACCGACGACCAGGTGGCCGCCTTACATACCTGGACCACTGACGCCGGATGGCGGAAGGCCCAGGAAGTACTGAGCGCTCGAGTGGAGTGCGCCCTAACAGGGAACGGAGGACTCCGACCCTTAATAGAATAAGCCTGTACCACCGTCTGTCTGATCCATTTGGAGATAGTCGCGGCAGATGCAGGCAACCCCTTTCTGGGGCCATCCGGGATCACAAAAAGTGAATCCGTCTTACGGAACGATTCCTTCAGGTATACCCTGATTGCCCGAACCACATCCAAGGAATGCAACGCATGTTCCCGATGATGATTTGGCTGAGGACACAAGGAAGGTAGTACAATATCTTCATTCAGATGAAAATCTGAAACCACCTTTGGAAGAAAGGATGGCTTAGGATGAAGCACTACCTTATCCCTATGAATCACTAAGTATGGGGACTGGCATGATAATGCAGCCAGTTCTGACACCCTGCGTGCAGAAGTGATAGCCACCAAGAAGGCTACCTTCTGGGATAAAGTAAGCAAGGGAATCTCCCTGATGTTTTCAAAGGGAGGTTTCTGTAGAACCGACAAAACCAAATTAAGATCCCAGGGCGGTAAGGGCGCGCGGACTGGTGGAGCCAGGTGCCGCACCCCCTGGATGAAATTCCGCACCAAGGACTTGGTAGCTAAAGGTTTCTGAAAGAAGATAGCTAATGCTGAAACTTGACCTTTGCTGGTGCTCAAGGCTAGTTTCTGCTCAACTCCTTTTTGCAGAAAGGCCAATATTCGAGTCACTGAATAGGTACGTGGAGGAATCCCTAAAGATTCGCACCACGCGATATAAGTCTTCCATGTGCGATAATAGACCTTGCTGGAAGTCGCTTTCCTTGCTTTAATAAGGGTAGGAATAACTGAAGCTGACAACCCTCTGTCCTTCAGTAGCTGGGTCTCAATGGCCAGGCCATTAAAACCAGCGACTGTAAAGCACGATGGAAGATTGGTCCTTGAGACCGCAGACACTCCCTGAGACGAAGTTCCCAAGGAACGTCCGCGACTAGCATGTCCAAGTCGGCCAGACCGGCTTGACAAGGCCAGCCTAGAATTTCTAGGACCACTGGCGCTGACTGGATCTGAACCAGGCGGCCCTAGAGCTATCTGGCCCCGACCATCCGACAAAGTCTGCTCGTTCTCTGTTCCCACACATTTATCAGACACCTGATTCCTGTCAGGAACGGTGATCTCTCCTGGTTGAACCTCAGGGACCGAAGTCACCTGGCTAGAGGCTTCTTGGTCTGTCTGGTCAACCGGATCCGATTCTTGTGGGGAACTGAGACTAATCTTTGGAAAAGGTAAAGAAAAAGATCTGTTCAGGGAACGGTAACTGCCGCTCCCTGTAGTACTTAAATGTTGGAAGGGAAGAATCGCACCGGTAGCAGTGATCGATGCTCGATCTAATGCCCTGAATACCGGTGAAGACGTCCCCCCACCCTCAAACCGGGTGGGGGCGCACCTTCAGGCTGTGTAATCCTTTGCTTCAGGTTTGGCTGAGTCGGTCTTTTGTTTGTCCGACCAGCCCTTCTTGTACCCTCCTGGAGGAGCCTTGCCTTTCCCGCTTGTTCCAGCCGGGCGTACGAACCCTTTATGGGCGGTAAAGAAAGGTCCTCGCTTGTTACGAGGTCCCTTAGCTTTACCAGCCATTGGCAAGAAAGTGCTCTTGCCCCCAGTGGCATCCTTAATGATCTCATCTAGGCTTGAAGATCTCACAGGAACACTGGAGAAAAAAAGCTGTCTAAAAATCTTTTTAAGAGGAAAAAAAAAAATCCTGCCAGGACCGAAGATCCCAGCAAGGTATCTAGGTCCTTACTCCTGACTAGACAGAAAAAACTGATTTGCTGTAGCAGAGAGAGAGAGGATATACCCTCGGGGACTGCCCCTAGGGTGTGGCCAGAGCATTTTCTTTCCTGTCTAGTCCTACTCCTGTGGAGGGCAGCATAACCCGAGGGTGTTGAATCACCGAGGACTACGTCTGTCAATGAGCGATAGAGAAATTCGGATTGATTTCCTAATCGGTTCAGTCACCATCCAGGTAAACCTGAATCCCTCTTATCACATCTAAGGAATGTAAGGCAATTTTTTTAGGATGTTTAGGCTTAGGACATAAGAACGGTAGCACAATGTCCGCATTCAAATGAAGCCCTGAGACAACCTTAGGAAGGAATGCCTGACAGAGTCGCAACTCCACTTTATTCCTATTAATCACCAAATAAGGTGACCGACAGGACACCACAGCCAACTGCGACATGCGGAAGTAATAGCTACTAAAAAAAGCCACCTTCTGCGACAGAGAGCAGAGGAATTTCTCTAAGCACCGACAGAACCAAAATTTAGAACCCACGGAGGTACCAGGGATCGGACCGGAGGAGCCAGATAGCGAACTCCCTGCACCAAAGTGTGAACGAACCAAGGACTTCGCCGCCAACGGCCTTTGGAAAAAATTAGCCAAGGCGGAAATTTGGCACTTGATGGTGCCCAGAGCCAAACGTTGATCTACACCCAATTGTAGAACCTCCAACAGGCGAGACACAGAAAAGGAGTGACTCACACCAAGTAATGTATGCCTTCCAAATTCGATGATAAACCTTCCTAGAAGTAGATTTCCTAGCCTTCAACAGCGTAGGAATCACTGACTCCCGACAGCCCTCTGTCTTTCAGCATCTGGCTTTCAATAGCAACGAATATTGGAAGATTGGTCCCTGAGACAGAAGATCTTCCCTGAGAGGAAGTTTCCAAGGGACGTCTGCTACCAGCCTTACCAGGCCTGTGTACCAGGACCGGCGAGGCCAGTCTGGTGCCACCAGAATTACGAATTCCTTCTACTTCGATTCTGCGTAGCAGTCTCAACAGAAGTTGAATTAGAGGAAAAGCGTAAACCAGACGATACTGACCCCAAAAGGGCCACCAGAGTGTCTGTGGCTTCGGCAAGAGGATCCCGAGACCTTGACACGAACCTCTGCACCTTCCTGTGGAGACAGGAAGCCAGCAGGTCCACATCAGGGGTCCCCCACCGAAGACACAGTTGATGAAATACCTCCAGGTGAAGAGACCATTCTCCCGGATCCAACGTCTGCCGGCTGAGATAGTCCGCTTGCCAATTTTTTACCCCCTCGGAATGTGCACAGCAGAGAGGGCGGGAACATAAGGTTCTGCCCACCTCAAGATGCCGGCCACTTCCCGGGCTGCCAGGGAACTCTTTGTGCCTCCTGAACTAAGCAGAAAAAAACTGGGAAGTCCTACAGCAGGAAGTGATGGTATACCTTTTGGGACTGCCCCAGGGGCGTAACCAAAAAGGTTCCCGCCTAGTTTTATTCCTAAAGAGCAAGAGCATAAGCTCAATGGTTTGAAAACTTGAAGCTGTGTCCGTCAGTGAACGAAAGAGAAAACAAATTTACCCATTTAACCAAGATCCTTCGAGTTGATTGAATTTTAAGAGTTATGCTTTTTCTTAACCTGAAAAAAAAAGAAAAAAAAAAACCAACACAAGGAAAAAAGAAAAAAAAGAACACATACTCTTCAGTTGTTTGGTACAAGGTATGGCATTCCTCCTCGTATACTTGAAGTTTAGGTTGATAAATGAACAGGTCTAGCAACAAGTCTGTAGCAGATAAGGTTTCATGGTTTCCACGCTGTATCAAAGGAAGCAAAATTAAAACCTTAGCAACTGACATAATTGCAACATAAACACCACACAAGTGAAAACAGAGCGTGAATGGTAAAAGTAGATTAAGATCACACACAAAAAAAAATAGAAATAATAAATACTTGGTGTTCTGGATAATTTACATCTTTGTAATACATCTAGAAACATACACCCTCAAAAGAGAAAAAAATGCTCTTTTAACTACTTCCATACAGAGCAGTTAGACACCCTTCCTGCCCAGACCAATTTTCAGCTTTCAGCACTATCACACTTTGAATGACAATTGCTCAGTCATGCTACACTGTAACCAAACAAAATTTTTATCATTTTTTTCACACAAATAGAGCTTTCTTTTGGTGGTATTTGATCACAACTGGGGTTTTTTTTTTTCGTGATATATGCAAAAAAAGAGCAAAAATTTTGAAAAAAAAAAACTTTTTTTTAGTTTCAATTATAAAATTTTGCAAAAAATTAATTTTTCTTCATACATTTGGGCCAAAATGTATACTGCTACATTTCTCTGGTAAAATTAACCCAAATTAGTGTATATTATTTAGTCTGTGTGAAAGTTATTGAGTCTAGAAGCTATGGTACCAATTACTGAAAATTGATCACACCAGATGTACTGACGGCCTATCTCCTTTCTTGAGGCCCTGAAATGTCAGGACAGTACAAATACCGCCCAAATGACCCCTTTTTGTAAAGTAGACAGTCCAAGGTATTTAGTAAGAGGCATGGTGGGTTTTTTGAAGTTGTAATTTTTTCCCACAATTCTTGGGAAAATGAAGAAAAAAATGTTTTTTTCTTTTTTTTCCCACAAAGTTGTCAATTTATAAGCTATTTCTAACACATAGCATGTACACAGCAAAAATTACACCCAAAAATACATTCTGCTACTCCTTCCGAGTATGGCGATACCACATATGTGAGACTTTTACACAGCCTGGCCACAAAAAGATACTCCACGTCCAAGAAGAACCTTCAGGCGTTCTAGGAGCATAAATACACATAAAACTTTCTTACTACCTATCACACTTTTCAAGGCCCTAGAGCACCAATACAATGGAAAAGTCCACAAAATGACCCCATTTTGGAAAGCAAACACTCCAACGTATATTCTATGAGGCATTATGGGTCGTTTGAACATATTTTTTTCCACAGGTTTTTGGAAAATGTGGGAAAAAAATGAAAACTTTTTTTTTTTTTTTTTACACAAAGTTGTCAATGTATAGGATATTCCTAACACATAGCATGTGCACAGCAAAAATGACACCCCAAAATACATTCTGCCACTCCTCCTGAGTATGGCAATACCACATGTGTGAGACTTTTTCACAGCCTAGCCATATAGAGGGGCCCAACATCCAAGGCGCACCATCATGCATCCTAGCCACTTGCCTAGGCCTATTTTTGACATTTGGTGTTTACAAGCTAAAATCAGTTGTTTTGCTAGAAAACTGCTTAGAACCCCCAAACATTATATATTTTTTTTTTAGCAGAGACCCTAGAGAATAAAATGGAGATTATTGCAATATTTTTTATCACACCGTATTTGCGCAGCGGTCTTCCAAACGCAATTTTTTTGGAAAAAAATCACTTTTTTTAATTAAAAAATAAGAAACCAGTAAAGTTCGCCCAATTTTTTTCCATAATGTGAAAGATAATGTTACGCCGAGTAAATAGATACCCAACATGTCATGTTTCAAAATTGCGCACGCTCACGGAATGGCGACAAACTTTGGTACTTAAAAATCCCCATAGGCGACAATTTAAAAATTTCTACAGGTTGCCATCTTTGAGTTACAGAGGAGGTCTAGATCTCAAATTATTCCCCTTGCTCCAACGATCGCGGCGATACCTCACATGTGTGGTTTGAACACTGTTTACATATGTGGGCGAGGTTTCTGTATGCGTTCGCTTCTGCGCGCGAGCTCACGGGGACAGGGCGCTTTAATTTTTTTTTTTTTTTACTATTTATTTTATTTTTTATTTTTACACCGTTTACAAAAAAAAAAAAATTGATCATTTTTATTTCTATTAAAAGGAATGTAAACATTCCTCGTAATAGAAATAGGCACGACAGGACCTCTTTTTTGTGAGATCTGGGGTCAAAAAGTCCTCAGATCTCACAAGTACACTAAAAGATAGAAAAAAAAAAAATTATATAAAATGAAAAAAAAAAAAAAAAAAAAAAAAAAAAGGACCTTTAAACCGGTTGCTAGGCAACAACATTTTCCGTAGCTCCGGTCCTCCAAGACCATAGAGTCAAGTGAGGGCAAGCTTGCCCTCACTCGACATCCTGTCTGTGAGGATCCGGGACCGGATTGTTTTCCCCGCTGCCGGCGGGTCCGGTAAGCGGGGAAAAGGACCGGAACGTGGCGGGAGGGGGGGGGCGCCTCTTCCGCCATGCCGGAAGGGTGATCCCACGGCGAATCCGCCGCTGGGACCACCGTTATCGGAAAGCCAACCGTCCACCGTTTAAAAAAATACCAGGGTTATGGCAGCTATCTGCTTCCATAATACCGGTATTTAGGTTTAAACGGAGGACGTATATAAACCTTTTTGGACTTGGACATGGTGGCTGTATGAAGGGTGATAGGTACTCGGGTACTTTGTTGGGCAGGTGACAGGTACTCTGGTACTGATGAGCAAGTGGCAGGTACTCGAGTACTCCGATAGGCAGGTGACAGGTACTCGGATACTCTGATGGGCAGGTGACAGGCAGGTGATAAGTACTGATGAGTAGTACTGATACTGATAGGTGATACTGTACTGATGGGTACTGATGATCAGTACTGATACGTGATAGGTACTGATGAGTAGTGATGGGTACTGATGAGCAGGCGGCAAGTACTCGGGTACTTCAGGCGTCAGGTACTCTGATGAGCAGGTGGAAGGTACTCGGGTACTCTGATGGGTAGGTGACAGATACTCAGGTACTCTGATGACGGGTTCTCCGTTGACGGGTACTCAGAGTACCCGAGTACCCGTCATCAGAGTACCCGTCATCAGAGTACCCGTCATCAGAGTACCCGAGTACCCATCATCAGAGTACCCGAGTACCCATCATCAGAGTACCCGAGTACCCGTCAGAGTACCCGAGTACCTGTCATCAGAGTACCCGTCATCAGAGTACCCGTCATCAGAGTACCCGAGTACCTGTCACCAGAGTACCCGTCATCAGAGTACCCGAGTACCTGTCATCAGAGTACCCGAGTACCTGTCATCAGAGTACCCGAGTACCTGTCATCAGAGTACCCGAGTACCTGTCATCAGAGTACCCGAGTACCTGTCACCAGCCCATCAGAGTACCCGAGTACCTGTCATCAGAGTACCTGATGGGCTGGTGACAAGTACTCGGGTACTTTGATGGGCTAGTGACAGGTGCTCTTTATTGGGGGGGGGGGCAATCAGTGTGTTTGGGGTGCACTGTAATTGGTAACTAGCTGTTACCACACTCTCTTCCTCACACAGGATCAGTGTGTGAGGAGGAGAACACGGTGACAGCTAGTTACCGTGTTCTCTGTTGACATTTGTGACCGGCTGTGATTGGACACAGCCGGTCACGTGGTAAAGAGCCAATTTCATTGGCTCTTTACCTAGATCGGGGATCGACTCTGTCCGAGGGACGAGCCTCGTCCCCGATCGCTGCTCTGCGCGCCCCCGGGGGCGCGCATTGCAGAGAGAACGAGCGGCTCGTGCTGGAGCCGCTCATGTGATCGGCTGTGATGGACACAGCCGATCACGTGGTAAACAGCCAATTTCTTTTGGCTGTTTACCTTGATCAGGGATGGGCTATGTCCGAGGGACGAGCCTCACCCCCGATCGCCGGGGGCGCGCAGTAGAGGGGAGATCCGGGCGACGTCATATGACGGTGGCCCGGATCCTCACAACCACTTTGCCGACGTCATTTTACATGACGCGGTATGGAAGTGGTTAAGAAGCAGCCTGCAAAACCTTGCGGTCAAAAGAAGCATCCGAGGATGCCAACACATCTACTTTGTAGAATTTAGAGAACGTGTGCACAGATGACCAAGTTGCTGCCTTGCAAACTTGTATTACTGATGCCCGATGGTGAAAAGCCCAAGAGGCAATCAGCACCCTAGCAGAATGCGCCTACACAGGGAAAAGGTGGAACCTGACCCTTAAGTGAATAAGCCTATACCACCGTCTGCCTGATCCATCTGGATATGGTTGCAGCAGACGAGGTCCTTCCGTGAGGACAAAAGGAGAGTCTGATTTCCTGAAAGACTCAGTTAAAGACTCAGTTAAAGCGGAGTTCCACCCAAAAGTGGAACTTCCGCTTTAAATAGTCCTAACCCCTTGACATGCCACATTTGGCATGTCATTTTTGGGGGGGGGGGGGGGGGAGCGGGTACCTAGTTTTGACAGGTACCCGCTCCCACTTCCGCTCGGAGCGCCGCGGCGCCCTGAGTGGAAGTTCTCCTCTCTCCCTCCCTCCCTGCAATCTTCTGGGACATGTCAGGGGTCCCAGAAGATTGCCGGCCAATCACGACGCGTAGCGCAACTCGCACATGCGCAGTGCGTACCCGGCTGTGAAGCCGCAAACTGTCACAGCCGGGTGCCCACATCAGTGATGCTGGCGCCACGGAGCAGAGAGGGAGAAGACGGCGCATCGCTGGACCGTGGGACAGGTGAGTGTGCGGTTAGGCTGGAACTCCGCTTTAACAGCCAGGCAAACCCTAATTGCCCCAAAGACAGCCAAAGAATTGCAAGGTAATTTCCTTGGGATGCTTGGGCTTAGGACAGAATGAAGGCAGCACAATGTCTTCATTCAATGGAAATCAGAAACCACCTTAGGAAGACACGACTGATTAGGTCAAAGGACCCCTTAATCTCTGTGGACCACCAGAAAAAAAAGTTGGACAATGCCGCCACTTCAGACACTGCGGGCAGAGGTAATAGCCACCAAAAAAGTCTACCTTCTGTGACAGTGTAAGCAGAGGAATCTCCCCAAGTTTTCAAAGGGAGGTTTTTGAAGAAAAGACAGTACCAAGTTAAGATCCCATAGAGGTAACGGGGACCGTATCGGAGGAGCCACATGAGGAACTCCCTGGATAAAAGTGTGAATCAAAGAATGCATAGCTAAAGGGCATGGAAAAAACACCGCCAAAGCAGACACCTGGCCTTTAATAGTACCCAAGGCTTACCGCTGCTCAACCCCTCTTTGGGGAAAAATAATATTTTAGCCAATGAAAAGGAGAGTGGATGTACCTTAAATCGCTTCACACCATGAGATGTACGATTTCCACGTATGATGATATATGAAATAAAATGAAGGTTTGGGACTTTGAATGAGGCAGGTGAATGCACCATATGCCTCCATCCCTGGTTATAGGAGAAGAAAGAAAAAAAAGGGTTGGGACTTTAAATGAGGGGGACCACTGGCACCTGTAGTAACACAGGTTCAAAGACAAAGTAATATACAAGGGCAGATATTTATGCAATCTCTACAATGGTATACAAAAGTAAAACAGATACATTGTGGCAAAATCATGTCACATAACTCACATCTTTCTCCTGATTTATTTGTCTTCATTGGGGCTCACTTTTTATTTCCCTGTTTACAAGGGGGATTTTTTTTTCATTGGCTTACCAATCACATTTTGTTCTGACAACTTTTGGTCATCAGTATATTACTTTGTTTGTCTATGAACCTGTGTTACTACAGGTGCAAGTGGTACCCCTCATTTAAAGTCCCAAGCCCCTTTCTTCTCACGTATGATGATAAATCTTCCTGGAAGTAGATTTTCTAGCCTTCAACAGTGTAGGAATCACTGAATCAGAAAGACCCCTATACCTGCCTTTCAAAAGCCACGCCGTAAAAGCAAGCAACTGTAAAGCAGGATGGAAGTTCGGCCCTTGAGACAACAGATCTTCCGTGAGAGGAAGTCTCCAAGGAGTATCGGCGACCAACCTTACCAGATCTGCATACCAAGACCGGCAAGGCCAGTCTCGGGCCACCAGAATGACAGGGATCCCTTCCACCTCTATGCAGCGCAGAAGCCTTGGCAGACGTTTCAGCGGAGGAAGCGCATAGATCAGCTAATACTGACCCCAAGAAGACACCAGTGCATCTGTGGCATCAACCAGAGGATCTCGAGACCTGGCAACAAACCTCTGTACCTACTCATTGAGCTGAGAAACTAACAGATCTACATCGGGTGTCCCCCACCGGACACACAACAGGTGAAACCCTCTGGGTGCAGGGACCATTCCCCCTGATCCTACACCTTAGGACTCAAGTAATCCGCCTGCCAGTTCCCCACATTGGGTATATGTATAGCGGAGAGGGCTGAAACAAAATGTTCTGCCCATATTAGGATCTCTGCCACCTCGCGGATCGCCAGGACACTCTTGGTGCCCTCTTGATTGAAAAACCACAGCCCTGGTATTGTCTGATTGAATCTGAACTTGACAACCCCGCAGACAATTTGTCCAGTGACTCAAGCAAAGCTTTATCGCTCTGAGTTCCAGAATATTGATCAGAAGTCTGGACTCTTTCAGAATTCAGGTCTCCTGGACACAACGCTTTCCAAGTACTCTCTCCCCCCCCCCTCCCCCCCCCAGCCAGACAGGCTGGCCTCCAAGGTCCAATACAATGGAAGGAAGGGCTTGTCCTGACGCAGGGACAAGGTACATAACCAAAGAAGAGCACTTCTTGCGTTTTAAATCAACCAAATCAGATTTTGATCCTTGTTCCACCTGACAAGAATACCCCTTTGCAGAGGTCTCGTGTGGAACTGAGCAAACAGAACTGCCCCAAAGTTAGACACCATCAGGCCTAGAGCTCACATGCAGGTCTGCAATGAGGACAGAGTGCCGGATAATAGCAACCGAATAGCCCTCTGCAACTTTTGCAGCTTTTCCGGGGGAAGAAACACCCAAGCAGAGGCCAAGTCCAAAGTCAGTCCCAGATAAACCATTTTGGAGGCTGGTAACAGAGCAGATTTTCTGAAATTGATGGTCCAACCGAACTCTTGCAGAGTCCTTACAGTGGTTGGCAGATCGCCCACCAGAACTGAGTGGGAGTCTGCTCTTAAGAGGAGATCGTCCAGGTACCCTAGCACCGCAATGCCCCGCTGTCATAGTAATGCCAATACTGGAGACAACACGTTGGTGAGGACCCTGGGGGCGGAGGCAAGACCAAAGGGTAACACCACAAATTGATAATGTTCCTATTCTACAGCAAAGAAAACTCTGGGGTCCAGCATAAATAGGGATGTGCAGATATGCGTCCTCAATAGCGATAGAGGCCAAAAAGTCCCCCTGGTGTAGGAATGGCACTACCGTGCGAATGGACTCCATTTAAAACCTCTATACCCGCACAAAGCGATTCAGAGCCTTGAGGACTAGAATAAAACCCTTGAAAGCGTTCCCGAGGGGGAACCGGCACAATCACCCTTTGCGACAGCAGATCTTGTACCGCCTCTCGTATATTCCTTAACCGATCTGAAGATAAGCGTAGATTGGGCAGGAAGAATCTGTCCGACGGTCGGGACCTGAATTCGATCTTGTAACCCGATCGGAGCAGCTTGTGGGCCCATTTGTCCTGAATCAAGGAGATCCCTTATTCCGGGCATAAAATGAAGACATCCCCCCCCACCCCAGATACGGGTGAGGGCGTCCCTTCATTCAGACGGAGATTTGTCCTCCGATCTGGAGGGGCCTGTTCTCGGCTTACATGACCACGTCTTCTCGGAACCCCCAGATGACCTAAATGGCTTAGGCCCTTTCTCCTGCGTGCTGAAGGGCCCAAAGGGGTCGTCTGCTGAAAAATAAGGGCCCCGTCTATTACGAGGTGTCTTGCCCTTAGCAGATAGAGGAAGAAAAGTACTCCCACCTGTGTGTCCTTTGTGGAGTTCATTCAACAAAGACCCAACTAGGCAGTCCCCCCCCCGTAAAGGGAAGATCTGATAGAGCATTTTTAGAAGCCTGGTCCGCAGACCACCTTTTTAGACACACCATGCGTGGTTACCATTATTGCGTTTAGAACAACTCCACTGACTTGCAACAATTTTGTCACAGTAGGCGGGAAAAGGGAGTACCTTTGCCATTTTTAGGGAATCTAGCGCCCCATGTTAAACATTTTCTGCACTGATACAATCAGTGCATCCACCAGCGCCCTTGCATGCGCATGTGCAGTAAAAGGAATCATTCTCACCACAGAGCACCCGAAGTGCATGGACGCAGACCCAGTAGAGTCGCTATATGTTATGCTCACAGAGAACATAAGCAGGGGAGGTCACACCACAGTCCCACAAGGAGACGCCAACTAAAGTTCCACAAAAAGGAGGGGCGTGGCCAAGCAAGGCATGTGAGCGGACGCGCATCACGGAGCTCCCGCTGTTACCCTGCTCATTGATCCTTCCTCCGGTATCCACCTTACCTTTAACCGGCACCGACGTCTTCCTCTCCTCCTGGGGAATCCACCGGTATCCTCTACGCCTCGATCCGCACGATGCTCACCCGGAATAACCGCGAGGTCCCTGCCGGCATGGAAATCCAACATGGCGCCGCGGCCTCCACGCCGAAGGGGACGCCGCGCGCCACGGACAAGGGCAAGGATCCTGGGGGTAAGTCTGGCAAACCCCGCAAGGACGGCACCAAGGACATGTTTTATTATGCCCAGAAGCTCACGTTTGCCCAGGCCGCGGGCCCGCAGGATGGTGGCAAGGGGGGAGCGGCTTTGGTTCCGGAGCCCGGCCTGGAAGCGGATCCCTCACCTAGTCTGCCTGGTACGGATGCCCCTGCTAACATGGACCTGGGGGTGAACGGGGAGGTGGTGGATGGTGATTCTCAGCCCACCCTGGGCCAAATACTTTCAGCGGTGCAGCTGTGCACGGCCTCTGTTGGCAAAGTGGAGAAGAAGCTGGGGGGGCTCACAGAGGAGGTCTCCCTGCTCCGGCATGACCTTCAGAAAATGCGGGAGCGGACCACTGCGGTGGAGGGTCGCATAAGCGAGGTTGAGGACAGGCTACCCTCCATTATCACGGAGACTCGGGCTACTGCATCCCTGGCCAGGGCGGTACAGGATAAAACTGATGATATTGAGAACCGGCTGAGGCGTAACAACATCAGGATTGTGGGGCTCCCAGAGAAAGCGGAGGGCAGGGACCCCACAGAGTTTGTGGAACAGTGGCTGCTGGAGATCTTTGGCAGGGATGCCTTCTCACCCTTGTTTGCTGTTGAGCGTGCCCACCGCACCCCTTCCCGGGCCATCCCGGGCAATGCACCACGTCCTATGCTGGCGCGTCTCCTGCACTACCGTGACCGTGAGAAGGCCCTTAGGCTGGCCAGGGAGAAAGCCGTCATTAAGTTTAATGGGGTCCGGGTGTCTCTGTACCCGGACTTTTCGGCGGAGGTGCAGAAGAAGCGTGCTAAATTCCATGAAGTTAAACAACGCCTGCAGAAGGTCCACCTGCCCTATGCGATGCTGTACCCCGCTCGGCTGCGAGTAACTGCTGGCGGGCAAGCTCACTTTTTTCAGACCGCGGATGAAGCTGCGGAATGGCTGGATGTCAATGAGCCGTCTCTGCGGGCTCGACAGCGTGAGGGAGCGGATCCTTGAGGTTACCTTGACTGTTGGGGTGCTCTCCTACTACCTACCTGTTGGAAGGGACTCTATTTGCCTTACCGGAGGCCGTTTATCGTTAGCCTGTTATGGCTGGATGGCTCTATGTTTCCTGTGATGGTGAAGTATGCCAAAGTTATGCGATGTTTACTGTT
Organism: Pelophylax lessonae; assembly: GCF_965119305.1. Taxonomy (NCBI): domain Eukaryota; kingdom Metazoa; phylum Chordata; class Amphibia; order Anura; family Ranidae; genus Pelophylax; species Pelophylax lessonae. The sequence continues at coordinate 68,301,163 of NC_138780.1, forward strand.
TTCCCGGCTGGAGTGTGTGTGCACGTTGCCTACTCCTCGGATGTCTCCTGTGCCATGTTGGCACCGTTTTGTTTTTTACCTTCTCTGTTTTTTCTCTGGACCCGGATGTCTGAACTCTGGGACACGTTTCTATTTTTGTATCACATACAGGCTTCGCTTTTTGTTTTGCTGCTGGCATCTGCTGGAGGAGGACTGCTTCCCGTCTGCTGTGGGGCCCGTGCGGCTGAGTCCTGCTGCACCCCTGTTTAATACCCTTTCTTTTTTTATTTTTTTTCTCTCTTGTACTCCTTACCCTGACTGTAATTATGCACTCTATGGAATATGTCTAGTGTACCTTTAGTGTCCTGGAATGTCCGGGGCTTGGGAGATCCCCTCAAGCGGGCTATGGTGAGCTCTGTTCTGCGCAAGTATCACCCAGCGATTGTTGGCCTGCAGGAGACGCATCTCACTGTGGACACGGTTAGCTGTGTGCGGTATGCTTGGGCCCAACAGATCTACCATTCTACCCATACCTCCTTCTCTAGGGGGGTCTGTATTCTGATTCATCGATCAGTGGACTATCGGGAAATTACTAAACTGTGTGACTCGGAGGGTAGATTTGTATTCTTGTACTGTATTATATATTCACGTGCTTGTGTAATTGCCATGGTGTACGTCCCGCCTCCCTTTTCGCTTCACGTGTTGAGGGAGCTGGTGAGGTTCACTTTGGACAAGCCCCGAGCGCTGCTATTTGTGCTGGGGGATTTTAATGGGGTGCTGGATCCTGCAAGGGATAGACACCCACCTCCCGGTGTAGGGCCGGGCACCCGGGGTACCCCGTTGGCCCGTTTTTTGGGAGAGATGTCCTGGATAGATCTGTGGCGGGTCCGGCACCCTGCTGCTACACAATTTTCCTGCTACTCTAAAACGCATGGGTCATTGTCCCGCATTGACCTCTGCTTGGGTACCCCTTTTTCCTTAGCAGCGGTGTCTAAAATTCAATATGCCCCCAGGGGTATTTCTGACCACTCTCCCCTGATCTGTTGGCTGGAGTTGAGGCCTCAATCGTCCCTATCACGGGTCCCTTGGCGCCTCAATGCCTCCTGGTTGAAACTCTTTCCCCCTGATAGTGATTTGCCTAGAGCTATGTCCCGATTCTTTTTGGATGATGACCTTTATCCTGATAGGCTGGTTCAATGGGATGCTTTTAAATGCTATCTTAGGGGGGTGTTCATTGATGTGATTAACCAGGTTAAATCTTCTACTAGGGAATGGGAGGCTCACTTGACTGCACATGTGAGGGAGCGAGAGGAGGAGTATATTGGCCAACCCACTGAAGCGTCTCGGGCGGCTTGGTTGTCTGCCCAGGATGCCCTGACTAGTTTTATCTCGCATAGAGCGGAACGCAAACGGTTTTTCTCTAAGGTTACATTTTATGAAGAGGGGGAGCAGACTGGCCGCCTTCTGGCAAAACTTGTTAATGTCCACCCTGCAGTTCCTGCTATAGGGGCCCTTAAATTGCCCTCGGGCACCCTGGTTAATTCTCCGGAGCAGGTTATGGAGGAGCTGGTCCGCTTCTATACTGAGCTCTATGCCTCTAGGGCGTCCTACACTGCTCTGGAATTGATGGACTACCTCCAGGGAGTAGATCTCCCCGTTTTATCTGCAGCGCATAAGCGCCAATTGGATGCCCCTCTTACCCTGGAGGAGCTCCGGGAGGCTGCCAGCTCTTTTCCCACCTTTAAGGCCCCGGGGGATGACGGATTGCCCATGGAGGTATACCAGTCCTTCCCTGACACATTGCTACCACGACTGTTGCGGGTCTTTAATGAGGCTCTGCGCGGTGGTCGCCTACCCTCGTCCATGTCTGGGGCCAGTATTACCTTAATTTTGAAGCCTGACAAGCCCCCGATAGATCCTGGTTCTTATAGACCGATATCCTTGCTACAATCTGATGTCAAGATTCTGGCCAAGGTGCTCGCTCGGCGCTTGAATCTAGTGGTGGCTACCATTGTTCATGATGATCAGGCGGGATTTATGCCCAACAAGTCTACAGCTGTCAATCTCCGCAGGCTTTATGTGAACATGCAGAGTAGAACGGACAATGTGGGCTCCAGGGCCCTCTTGTCCCTAGATGCTAACAAGGCCTTCGACAGTGTCGAGTGGGGGTACCTCTGGGCGGTGTTAGAGAAATTTGGTTTTGGCCCCACGTTTGTGGCATGGGTTCGCCTTCTTTACCAGGCCCCGCGTGCGGTTATAAGGGAGGGGGGCAGGCAATCGGCACCGTTTCTCCTGGAGAGGGGGACTAGGCAGGGATGTCCTCTGTCCCCTTTGCTGTTTGCTCTGGCCATAGAGCCCCTGGCAGCGAGGATTCGGGCCAGTGCCTCGGTGGTGGGCTTTCGGTATGGGACACTGCAGGAAAAGATACTTTTGTATGCCGATGATATGTTATTGCTCCTGGGTGACACAGGTCCATCCCTACGGGCAGTGATGCGCATAATTACGGAATTTGGAGGCTTCTCGGGGCTGACCATCAACTGGTCCAAGTCGGCTTTGTTGCCGCTGGACCGGGGGGTGGATCCCCAGTTGTCTGATTTTTGCCCGGTGCAGATAGTGCAACAGTTCAAATATTTGGGGGTGGTGATTTCCGCTGTCATTACCGACTATTGTCGCCTGAACCTCTTCCCACTTTTGACGAGGTTCAGGGACAAGGTGGCCGTCTGGTCCAAACTTTGGCTTTCAGTGGCGGGTAGGGCTAATTTGGTAAAGATGATCTTTATGCCCCAACTTTTATATTTCCTACATAATTCCCCGGTGGTCATCCCTCTGAGGTTGTTCCGTCTGGTGAACTCCATCTTCCGCTCCCTGTTGTGGAGGTCCGGGGTTGCCAGGATACGCCTTGAACAACTGTACAGGCCCAAGGATAGGGGAGGCTTGGCCTTCCCGAACCCTTGGATCTATTATTTGGCGGCGCAGCTGCAACACTTGGTGAAGGCCCTTTGTGGGGAGGACCGGGAGACTGGGGACTCTACGGTTCAGGTTATACTCCATGAGGTGGCGGCACGCAGGGTCCCGGAGGCATTAGAATCGCAGCTCTTCCTGAAGTCTAACAAATTGTTTCCTACTTATAGATTGATACATAAAATCTGGTCGAAGGCGAAACAGTTACAGGGGGTTACCGGTTTTACCGAATATAGTTTACTATGGGATAATCTGACGTATCCGGAGTTGGCCGGGCTGCCGTGTGCGGCGACTTGGCGAGCTCGGGGCATTACTCACCTTAAGCAGGTGTTCCTCCAGGGACGCTTGCTAGACTTTGCCCAGCTTAGTGCAGCCTACACCCTACCTCCGACTATGCAGTTTTCATATTTACAGCTGCGGCATGCAGTCCGGGCCCAGCCCTCCTTGCTGAGCCCGGAACTGTCCCCAACACCAGTTTTTTCTATGATGAGGCGCTGTGCTACAACCAAGGGATTTATTTCGGAATGCTACTCTATGTTGTTAACAGCTTACCTGGAAAAAATTCCTAACCCTGCTAAATCTCGCTGGGAGGCGGATGTAGGGGTTCTCAGTGATGATCAGTGGGACGAGGCCTTAGAGTCGGTGCGTACGTGCTCCCTGGGAGTCGCGCAGCGACTCTCTCAACTTTACATACTCCTCCGGGTCCATCGCACCCCCCTCCGCCTTTACAGGATGGGTCTTAGAGCTGACTCCTTGTGCACCAGGTGTAGTAGAGATTGTGGAGACCTCATTCACCTTCTGTGGCGCTGCCCCAAGCTCCATAGGTATTGGACGGCGGTGGTCCAGACTGTTAATGCTGCTTTTTCCCTCTCTGTGCCGGTTGATCCGAAGCCGTGCCTCCTTGGCATGGTGGAGGACTACTCGCCTGATGTCAACGTACGTTTGGCGTTGTCGAGGTCCTTTTTTCAGGCCCGGAAGCTTATTTTGCAGCACTGGACGTCCCCGTCCCCTCCCTCGCTGGAGATGTGGGTGAAGGCAATGGGCGCTACCCTACGGTATGAACGCCTAATTTATCAACACAGAGGTGTCCCGCTAAGATATGAAAAAATATGGGCTGGGTGGCTGGCGCAGCCAGGCCTGGCACCAGCTGATCTTATTATGGATCGCTTACTCCAATAGCTCCCTGTCTGTTCTGTCTGCTGGTTATGGAGCAGGTCCTTGATGTGTGCTCGTGTTACCATGCTTGGGTATGTAGATGTCCTTACTTTACTGGGAATGCACTTTCTTGAAGATGCCATGTATTTGTTGGTTCATGCCTATACTCTCTTTGTAAGGGAGTCTTGTTGAATTGAAGCCTGTGAACTTTCAATTGTGTTCAATAAACTTTGTCTTTGATTTAAAAAAAAGTTCCACAAAAAGACCCCTATTGGGCCTAAGGGTCGCCCACCATAAAGGACATAGCCCCCAATAAAGGGAAAGAGGGGGCCCGTCGTGACGCAGATGAGCAGGCAGAGAACCCCCACACAACATGGCCCCCACGTCGCCCCCTGGTTCAAGGGGGGACACAAGGCAGTCTTCATGTCCACCCCCTAAAGGGGGAAGGGGGGGAGGAAGAGGGGACGCCAATCCACTGCTCTATCACCCTGGTCAGCAGCTCAAACAGCCTGGTCAACAGCTTAGTCAGCAGCTCGGACGGCCAGTCGTGAGTAGGTCGCAAAGTCGCGGCCTAAATATGGGGCCCGATCTGGGCGCTAGTCCGCTGTCAGCTTGATCAGCAGCTCAGTTAGGAACTCAGGCAGCCAAACCTACGTCGCTTGCCCACAAGCCTGGAGGGGGCGAGCGCTCACCGCTGGGGAGCCAGCGTATGTGACCGGCAGGTCCGATGGCCGCCGGCCACTCGCGATCTCCCGCAGGAGAGAGAGAAAGACAGATGGCTGATGTAAACACAGCCGTCTGTCACTCTCCCTGAAGTAAGCACAGAGGCTATGTGATCCTGCTATATAGGATCGCATGTCTGTGGTTCCTTCACTAGCCACGCCCCATGACAGTTAGAATCACGCCCCTAGGGACACACTTAACCCCTTGATCACCAATAAAGTTAACCCCTTCCCTGCCAGTGTAATTTTTACAGGAACAGTGCATATTTATAGCACTGATTACTGTAGTAATGTCACTGGTACCCCCAAAAGTGTCAGAAATGTCAGTCAGGGGTCCGATCTGTCCGCCGCAATGTCGCAGTCACAAAAAAAAAATAATAAAAAAAAAAAAATTATATATATATATATATATATATATATATATATATATATATATATATATATATATATATATATAAATGACAAACCTTTCCCGTAGTTAGTAAACGCAATAACTTTTGCGCAAACCAATCAAAATACGCTTATTGCGATTTTTTTTTTTATACAAAAAATATGTAGCAGAAAACAAATTGGCCTAAAATGTTAAAAAAGTTTGTTTTATATTTTTTTTTGAGAATTTCATATAAAAAAAAATGTGAAAAAGTTATTTTTTCAAAATGTCGTTCTTTTTTTGTTTATAGCGCAAAAAAAAAAAAAAAAAAAAAAAAAGGCACAGGTGATCAAATACCACCAAAAGAAAGCTCTGTTTGTGGGGGGGGAAAAAAAAGGACATCAATTTCATTTGGGTACAGCGTCACACGACCGCGCAATTGTCCGTTAAAGTCACGCAGTGCCGATTTGCAAAAATAGGGCCAGCCCCCGTCCATTGGGGCTTTGTCATGGCGAGGCCTATTGCGGAGCTATTACCTGCACACTCTCACTGGCTGGACTAAGAGACCTTAAGGATCTAGGACAGTGGTTCTTAACCTTGTTGGAGGTACTGAACCCCACCAGTTTCATATGCGCATTCACCGAACCCTTCTTAATTGGAAAAATAAAATATGTTTTTTTTTAATTCAAAACATAGGTATATATTTAGGACGGTATATATTTATACATAGGTGCACAAAATGAACAAAACCATTTAAGAACAAAACCATTGCATTAATACTGAGCCCTGGCCATTTGCATTAACACTGACCGCTGACCATTTGCATTAATACTGACGACTGACCATTTGCATTAACACTGACCGCTGACCATTTGCATTAATACTGACTGCTGACCATTTGCATTAATACTGACCACTGACCATTTGCATTAACACTGACCGCTGACCATTTGCATTAATACTGACCGCTGACCATTTGCATTAATACTGACCACTGACCATTTGCATTAACACTGACCGCTGACCATTTGCATTAATACTGAGCCCTGACCATTTGCATTAACACTGACCGCTGACCATTTGCATTAACACTGACCGCTGACCATTTGCATTAACACTGAGCCCTGACCATTTGCAATAATACTGAGCGCTGACCATTTGCATTAATACTGACTGCTGACCATTTGCATTAATACTGACTGCTGACCATTTGCATTAATACTGACTGCTGACCATTTGCATTAATACTGACTGCTGACCATTTGCATTAATACTGAGCCCTGACCATTTGCATTAATACTGACTGCTGACCATTTGCATTAATACTGACCGCTGACCATTTGCATTAACACTGACCGCTGACCATTTGCATTAACACTGACCGCTGACCATTTGCATTAACACTGACCGCTGACCATTTGCATTAATACTGAGCCCTGACCATTTGCATTAATACTGAGCCCTGACCATTTGCATTAACACTGACCGCTGACCATTTGCATTAACACTGACCGCTGACCATTTGCATTAACACTGACCGCTGACCATTTGCATTAACACTGAGCCCTGACCATGTGCATTAATACTGAGCCCTGACCATTTGCATTAATACTGAGCCCTGACCATTTGCATTAACACTGAGCCCTGACCATTTGCATTAATACTGAGCCCTGACCATTTGCATTAATACTGAGCCCTGACCATTTGCATTAATACTGAGCCCTGACCATTTGCATTAATACTGAGCCCTGACCATTTGCATTAATACTGAGCACTGACCATTTGCATTAATACTGAGCCCTGACCATTTGCATTAATACTGAGCCCTGACCATTTGCATTAATACTGAGCCCTGACCATTTGCATTAATACTGAGCACTGACCATTTGCATTAATACTGAGCCCTGACCATTTGCATTAATACTGAGCCCTGACCATTTGCATTAATACTGAGCACTGACCATTTGCATTACCAACCAACTAACCAAAAAAAAAAAAAAGGCTCTCCTGGCCTAGTAGTGCGTGGCCTGCTCTGGCCTGGGTCTGGTGCCAGACTGGTGTCAGACTCACTCAGTGAGTCACTTGAGTGAGTCACCACTCACTAAGCCTCCTCCTAGGCCTAAGAGTTGGACCTCTCTCCCCTCTAGTCTCCGAGTCCCCGCTCTCACTCTGCTCAGTCTGTCCTTGTCCTTGCCGTCAGTGCACTGACTCACAGTGTGTCAGTGTCACATGACATGTGAATCACTCCGCCAGGTCCGGTCTCTGTACTGTGGGGATGTTGTGTGTTTCCATGATGACGGCGCAGAGCAGGAGAGGAAGGACATGCCCGAAATTGGAGAAATAGTCCCTGACAGCGAAGTGGTACTAGCGGAGGGTATGCGTGTCATCACGAATCATATGAGTCCTCCACCGAACCCCAGAGACTGACTCACCGAACCCCTGGGGTTCGATCGAACCCAGGTTAAGAACCACTGATCTAGGATATCCAGTCAGAAACAGTCTGGCTGTTGATTGCAGTTCCCTCAGAAACCTGACTAGCTAAAAAAATATCTTTTTCTCTGATGTCCGTCGACAGACGCAGCCTCATCTTCATGAGCTGAGTGGGTTTACGCTCCTCCCATCAGGAGTAGTCTAGGCAGTAAAATTTGAATACACACGCCCAGGGGGCTGTCCCTCTAGGCATAAACCCCCACTGCACAACCCAGCACATCAGTTTAGTATAAAAGCAGTGAAGACAAAAGAGCCAACCCCAAACAGAAGGGCAGGTGCTGCATCTGTCGACAGAGAAAAAAAGATTTTACAGTAAGATCTTACATAAATCGTATTTTCTCCCAAAGCAGTGTAGGTATGAGGGGTGGGAAAAAAACATTCAGAAACTTTAACTCCAAAAGGCTAAACTTAACCAACCGGACAACATGGAGCTCAACCAAACAACAAGAGCTCACCCAGATAAAAGACCCCGAAGAGAATTACAAACATTCTTGTGACGCGAGTCACTTTGGTTGGGGGGCTTGTGGAACCTAGATTGCTTTAGGGAGGTTGGGAGACTACTTGTCCAGCTTCCCCAGCCCCTCTTATGTGCAAGTTACTGTGTGGCTATCAGAGGCACAGGGTGACCAAGAACCCCAGTCTGCACTAATCAGACTCGCTGTACAACCACACTGGACTCAGCCTTTCGTGTCACCCCGGTTATCCTGGGTTCTATATGTGTGGTTTGTGTTGAAAGAGTGAAGGGCTATTTCACTTGGCACAATAATATTTCTGAACAGTGTCCCTCAGGAAATATATGAAGATATATTGCAGATTGCTAGGATATTGCAGAAGCATTTCATAGACCCTTGCTAATGGGGTGGGGTTTGTTATTGTTGAATACCTGCATTCCATTGCTCCTGCCTTGAGTAAGCTTATTATGGGATGTGTATGTTTGTGTGGATTGGCTCTAAGGGGGAGGGGTTGTCCCAGAGTGTATACCTCCTTGTGTTTTGTGTTTCAATAAACAGTTTGATTCTGGTTTGACTCCAAAACTTGTACCGTCAAGTTTTTGGGGTAACCATAGCCAGATTCACGGATCCCGTGTTCCAGAGCTTAAGAAGCAGATTCTTTGCAGAGATACCCAGTCGGTGTGTCCGGATTCCGCCACATTGGTGGCAGTGGTGGGATGCTTCCTGCAGTCTGGGACATCCAAACCTGAACCGGGATCCAAGATTGGGATAGCAGACTTTGGTCGACCCAACGGAGCTATGGACCTGACATCAGAGTTTGAGGGGCTGCTGCGGATCGCCCTTTTAGTATACCCCAGGACTGTATCTGCGGATCAATACCTGGAGCTCAGGCAGCACATTCGGGTGGAGCTCTGGCTTGGAGCCCTCCAGCTTGCTGGTATATACCAGGGCAAGTGCTTTCCAACCCCAGGGCAACGGGCCAGTGACCAAGGGGAGTTGCGGATGGCATTCCTGGGAGAGCGGCCCCAGGAGCAATGCGTATCTGAGTTGGACAGGCTGGTCCAGCAGGAGATAGAGCTGGACAATCAGTATCGGGCTCTGCAATGGCACGCAGAGCAGAAATATTTAGGAGAGACATCAGAATGCTCTCCAGAGGGATAGGACTTTGATGGCCTTGGATTGCTGTGGGAGAGCCTTACAGAAAAAATGCGTTTTTGTTTGGGGGAACCTACCCTTGAGGACCTGTGAGAATACAGAGGGGCTATGCTCCATCTCACAGGGGTCTCAGAGCTTGAACCTGATCTAGAACACTTGCTAAAGGAAAGCACAGAATCTGGAAAGGGCATACAGGAAACTGCTAGAACACGTTCAGCAGCATGCCTTAAGAGTCGGCAGTGGAAACTCCAGAGATTGCTGTTCCCAAAGCTGAAGTGCTGACAACAAGGCAGAACTCTGCTAACCTCTGCCCAGGACCAGTAACATCTTCTGGATTCCATAGACAGTAGATGGTGAATTTCGATCCCCAGAGACCATCAGAGACTGGGGATTTGATAGACTTTTCTGTTGAGGAGGAACAACCCGGTGAGCCTTCTGCAGATGAGCTGACTTCAGAGCATGGCACTGTGGACATATAACAATCGGCGTCCCTGAAGGATTTGTGCAAGGCCACCGATGTTTCACTTAACTGCCCAGTGGAAAAGCTGGCAGCTGGGCAGAACTCTACTGGCCTCTGCCCACAACAATCCACTCCACAGGAGCTCCAGGGTGAGATTGCAATCAGCACCTCACAACTGCAGCTTGAGCTGATATCAGTGGATGAGACTGAGGTATTCACTGACAGCAATCCAGCAGAAGAGCTGGCAAAAGGGTAGAGTGCCGCTGGCCTCTGCCCCCAACTGATAGAAGATGGATTCCCTGTGGTAGTGGATGGGACTTCGGTTTCCACTTACACAACCCCAGAAAAAGGTCTGGTATTGGGACAGGAGGATGTCAGCCTTGTTGTACAAGCACTGGTGGAAAGTGCATGAGACTACAGTCTCCACCTGGATATCCAAGGGATGCTGGGTAGTAGGCCCAGATCCCCAACAGATGGAGTGAGCCCAGCCACCCTGTCTTCTCTCCAGCTGCTAAATAGACTCCAGGGAGAAGGACCAGTCCACACTTCTCCCCAGCAGGGGTTGTGTTCTATGAGAGAGGCAGAGGTTGGCTGGGTGAGTAACGATCTGTTCCAGACAATTTGGGGTACTGTGTGGGTGTAGACATTAGGGGACTGGAACTACAGACTAACTTCAAAGTCAACCCATTTGGGGTCTCCTTCTGTGTTAGTCTCCTGACGAAAGGGGAGATATGCGACATGAGTCACTTTGGTTGGGGGGCTTGTGAAATCCAGATTGCTTTAGGGAAGCTGGACAAGTAGTCTCCCAACCTCCCTGAAGCAATCTCGGTTTCACAAGCCCCCCCAACCAAAGTGACTTGCGTCACAATTCTCTTATGAAACAGCAGCCTACAAAACCTTGCGGCCAAAAGAGGCATCCAAAGATGCCAACAAATCTACTTCGTAAAATTTGGTAAAGGTGTGCACAGAGGACCAAGTCGCTGCCTTACAAACTTGTACAACAGAGGCCTGATGGCGAAAAGCCCAAGAGGCACTCAGTGCTCTAGTAGAATGCACTTTTACAGGGTAAGGAGGAACCTGACCCTTGATTGAATAAGCCTGAACCTCTGTCTGCCTGATCCATCTCGAAATGGTCACAGCCAAACCTTTGTGAGGACTGTTCGGAAGGACAAAGAGTCCGAACCACATCCAGAGCCTGATAGGCAACTTCTTTGTGATGTTAAGGCTTAGGCCATAAGGAAGGCAACAAAACGTCTTCATTCAGGTGAAAATCCGACACCACCATAGAAAGAAAAGAGGAATTAGGTCGGAGGACCACTTTATCCTGGTGGATCACCAAATAAGGTCAACGACAGGACAACGCCGCCAACTACGACTCTGTGGGCAAAAGAGATAGCCACTAGGAAGGCAACCTGTGACAAAGAGAAATCTCCCTAATATTCTCAAAAGGAGGCTTTTGAATAACAGACAAAACCAGATTAAGATCCCACTGAGGCAACGGGGATCTCCTTGGAGGGGCCAGATGACGTACCTCCTGAATGAAGGTTTGAATCAAACTAGGAGTAGCCAATGGACGTTGTAAGTAAATAGCCAAGGCTGACACCTGGCCCCTGATAGTTCCCAACATCAAGCGCTGGCCTTCAAAAAGGTAGAAATCACTGAATCAGAGAGACCTCTATCCCTCAACACCTTGCTTTCAACAGCCAAGCCGTTAAAGCCAGCGACCGTAACGCAGGATGGAAGATCGGTCCTTGAGATAGAAGATCTTCCCACAGAAGAAGACGCCATGGAAGATCCACGACCATTTTTACCAGTTCTGCGTACCAAGACCGCCGAAGCAAGTCTGGAGCCACCAGAATGAACGGCGAAGAAACCTCAGTAGAAGAACGAACGGAGGTAAGGCATATAACAGGCGATAACGTCCCCAAGGAGCCACCAGAGCGTCTGTGGCGTCGGCTAGTGCAGTGGTCCTCAACTCCGGTCCTCAGGGCCCACTAACAGGCCAGATTATAAGTATTACCTTGGGGAGATGCAGACTAGAGTACTGCAATCACTGAGCAGCAAATGATATCACCTGGGATGTATTTCAGTTATCTTGCAAATCTGGCCTGTTAGTGGGCCCTGTAGGCCAGGGTTGAGGACCACTGCGCTAGAGGATTCAGAGACCTGGTCACAAACCTCTGAACTTTCCTGTTGAGGTGAGGCGCAAACAGATCCACCTCTGGAGTCCCCCACCGGGCACACAGGAGATGAGACACCTCCGGATGCAAGGACTACCCCCCCCCCCCCCTGATCCAACACCTGACTCCTCAGGTAATCCACTTGCCAATTCTCCACACCCGGGATCTGACCTGCGGAAAGAGCCGGTACATTGTGTTCTGCCCATACCAGAATCTCGGTCACCTCCTTGGCCACCAGGGGACTCTTGATGAATAATGAAAGCCACGGCTGTGGCATTGTCTGACTGGACCCGAAACGGAGAGCCGCGTAGCCGACTCGTCCAGTGAAGCAGGCAGAGCTTGATCGCTCTCAGCCCCAGGATATTGAGCGACAAGGAAGACTGTCGTCCAAGTTCCCTGGGCACAGAGCTTCCCCAGCACTCCACCCCAGCCCGACAGGCTGGTGTTCGTGGTCACCACTGTCCAAAACACGGGCAGGAAGGACATGCCCTGGCATAGGACAGGCGATTGGAGCCATTGGAGCCACCAAGGGACTCGACTTCGTGAGATGGCTCAACCGCATCTTCTGGTCCAATGACAAGAGGATATCTGTTTCATTTTGACAGAATCTCTTTCTGCTGCTGTCTCGCGCAAGACTGAGCAAACGGGACCGCTTCGAAAGTCGAGACCATCAGACCCAGGGCCCTTATGCAAGCATGCAAGGAGGATTGATCGGCCGCCATCAGCAACCTGACCACCCCTTGCAACTTCTGAAGCTTGTCCAAGGGAAGAAAGACCCTCGCCAGAGCGAGGATCAGCCCCAGATAGGTGACCCGCACAGACGAAGTCAGGACAGATTTGGCGACATTGATCATCCACCCGAACGCCTGAAGGGTCCGAATGGTAATGGAGACATTGTCCAGCAGAATCCGAATGGAAAACTGCTCGCAACAAGAGATCGTCCAGATACCCCACAATGGAGATACCTCGTTGACGCAACAAAGCCAGCACAGGGGCTAGGACTTTGGTAAAAACTCTGGGAGCCGAGACAAGACCAAAGGGTAATGCCACAAATTGAAAGTGCTTCTCTGCCACTGCAAAGCGAACGAATTGCTGGTGTCCCTTGAATATGGGGACATGGAGATACGCATCTTTGAGATCGATGGAAGCCAGAAAATCCCCCCGATTCAAAGATGCCACCACCGACCGAATGGACTCCATTCTAAACTTCTGCACCCACACAAAGCGGTTGAGAGCCTTGAGGTCCAGGATTGGACGCACTTTGCCCTCCTTTCTAGGCACAGTGAACAGGTTTGAATAGAAACCTTGAGAGAGCGTTCCTTTTGGGGAACCGGCACAATCACCCCTTGAGCCAGGAGATCTCGCACAGCCTCCCGCAGATCATTCAAACGCGCTGGAGACAGGCAACGATTTGACTGAAAGAACCTGTCCCGTCTGGGACCAGAATTCGATCTTGTACTCAAAATAAACCAGTTGTTCGCGAACCCAATCATCCTGAATGAAGGAAGTCCAGGGTTCCTGAAAGAAGTGCAGGCGTCCCTCCACCCCTGAGCTGGGTGAGGGCGCCCCTCATGCTGAAGAGGACTTTTCTGCCGCACCAAACTGGCCTTGTCTTGCCTCAAGGCTTTTAAGCACCGCCATAAGTTCTGAACAGCTTACCTTTTTCTTGCACCCCGGAGGCACGAAGAAAAAACGTTTGTGAGCAGAAAAGGAAGGACCCTGCTTAGGACAGGGTGTCTTACCATTGGAAGATTGAGCAAGAAGAGTACTCTTCCCGCCAGTCAATCCCTTGATCAACTCATCCAATGAGTCGCCAAATAACCAGAAAGGGGAGATCAGCTAAGGCCTTTTTAGAAGCTTGGTCAGCCGACCAGTTCTTCAACCAAACCATGCGTCTTAAAACAATGCCCACGACCGAGACCCTGGCCACCAGGGGAGCCACATCCATTAGACGCATCACACAGGAACACCAGAGCCTGGATCACCTGGTCCAACAGTTCCAGCTGTTCTGGAGGAACAGTCTCGTGGTCCAAAAACTCCCGCAACACTCAAACAATTTTGTCACCATCTGTGAAACCAAAAACACACAGATTTATTAAACTTTTGGGAGCCAAAAGCCAACCGCGTCCCTGCCGGCGTGGGCTCAACAGCCAATTTTAAAGTATCCCGCACTGAAATAATCAGGGCTTCCACTAAGGCATGTTCCCGCGCTGCAGCTTTAAACAGGTCCTTTTCACCATCTGACTGTGAGGACAGCAACCCCTCAGGTAGGGAGGCATCTGGGGTGACCCCATCAGCCTCTGAATTCAGAATGCTGTGCCCCAGATGAGGGATGGTGGTAGGGAGATCTCTCTGCAGGTGAACACCAGAGGAGGCGAGAGCTGAGAATGGTGCAGACTGCACATGGCTGGAAGTAGTTTGTAACAGAAAGTGCAGCAGGCAGGATCAACAGGTAAGTACTGAAGGCAGGTACAGCAGGCTGGGTACAGCAGATTGGCACCAAGGCGGATCACAGCAGACAAGGCACAGCTGAAGGCTTAGTCGGGGACAGAAGCAGAGGTCAGTAAGCCAGTGGTCAGCAGGACAGATAGAGTCGTGGTTAGGCAAGCCGGGGTCATAGTTTAAGAAATGACCCCTGCGCTATCACTTAGTAACAGAGAAATCTCTTGCAGGAATCCAGTGTAAAGGACAGGATCTGCTGCAGCTCTCAACTCAGCCTTTCAATTAAAACCGAATCAATCAAAGTAGGTATATAATAATAAAGCCGCGCTTATCCTAACATAATTAATATCTATAATCAATAAATATAAGTGAATAAACAATTAATGTGCTTGATCAATAATAAATGATTAATATATTCAAAGTGCTCCTAGTGCCATCCAATGTGTAAAAATAAAATATTGAATAGCATGACTAGTCCGTGAGGTGCAAACTGCTGTGACAAAATTGCTAAGTGCAAGAAGATTATATATAAATCCAGGGACGTCAATACATATACACTCTTTGTCCCAGTGTGACGGCTAATTGTACCTCCAAAATATATATAGTGAACAAAGTGACAAGTGCACAACAGCTGCGTAACAGTAGGATGATAATATGATGTATAAAACTAATAAACAATGAAATAAAATAAAAAAATCCCATAAAACAAGTCCATTCAGTGATCTGTTGCAGCTTCAATCATCATGCAGTGAAAAGTGGCATCAAATCAGGTGGTGTAAAATCAGGTGAGTGATTCCAGGAATCAACCAGTGAGGTGTAATAGGGAGATGTGAAAAGCTTCTGGGTGTGCTACACCCTTACCTTACTGCTGTAGGGTTACAGCATTTGAATGGTGTCAATCTAGTGTTCCTGTGTGTATCCAAAGGTGATGCTGGGAGGTGGTATTTAAATTGGATCCTATCCGACTTCCACCTTCCAGGGGTGAGGGAGGGAGCTGTTTATGTCCTGTGTGCTTCCAAATGAGGGCAGACAAGCAGAAAAACTTCCTCTGGTGTAGTATTTCACAACATTTATTGACCAAAAAAAGTAGCAACTTGCATTTAAATTCACAGTAGTCGGTGTATACAGCTGTCCGTTACGAACGGTCAGTGATGCCGCACTTCTGCATCCAGTCTCTGTCCCTGCGTCTCTACGCGTATCGTCACGGCCCACGTGACTTCTTCAGGAGATCCGGGATCATACACAGGGCAGATGACAAGAGAAGATCCAAGAATAATCCGAGGTCAGAGCTGGGAGCGACACGAGAGAAATCCAAGAGCAAGCCGGGTTGACAACAGGTGATCGGAAGCAGCAGCAAACACAGGAACAGGAAGCTGAAGACCAGTCAGCAATGTTCATGTGCCACAGACATCCTTTTAAAGGCCAGAGGGTGCTGGGACTGGACATCCATTTTGTGCGCCAGCGCGCACACATCTTTGGCCTAGCGAACGTGCGTTTGCAATACGCCTGCGCGTATTCATGCGGGCGCGGCCATGTTGAGAATTGGCTAATGTGCCAGGTCTGTGAGCGACTATTCTACGGCATGTTCCCTGACACCCCCAAGGCCAGCAGGGGCAAGGGGGGCACATTTACTCACCATACCATGGACCCGTTGCACTCCACTCCGGGCAGACTGCCTCCCACCCGAAGTGGGGGTGCTGCTAGCTGATGGGTACGCTGCGACTCAGGGCGCTCCAGGACTATGCGTCCTGGCGAGGCATCCGCTCCAAGACTCGTCCCCCCTCCGGACCAGGGGGCACCATTGTGGCTAGGCCTAGGTCGGAACTATAACCTGCTCATGCTCATAGGCCAGACGGGGGGGGGGACCATAAGGATCTAGATTATCCAGTGCAAAGCCCCAGCCGGCATCGTTTCTTGTAGATCACCAGGAAAATTCTTCCCTGAACACTAGCCAGCAAGTGAGTAAAGATAAATAAAAGAAAATATTCTGAAAAGAATAAAAAAAACTGAGACCAGAGTCCCAGCAGGAAACCTAGGTCCTACTACTTCTCTAGGCAGAAACATACTGATGTGCTGGATTGTGCAGTGCGGGTTTATGCCTAAAGGGACAGCCCCCTGGGCGTGTGTATTGAAATTTTACTGCCTAGACTACTCCTGATGGGAGGAGCATAAACCCACTCAGCTCATGACGATGGACAATAGAGAAATTACAATTTTTACAAAAGGTTCCCTTTAAAATAAAAAAGCTAAGACTGACGTCGGAAACTAGATCCTACTCCTAAACTAGGCACAAACAAACTCAATCCTAAAGCAGAGTGAGAGGGAGTATGCCTTCAGGGACTGCCCCATAGGCGTGGTAACGTTTTTTTTTTCCTACCTAGTGTCCTACTCCAGTAGGGGGCAGCATAACCCAATGGTTAAGAAGAATATGGAGCTGCGTCTGTCAACGATAGGAAAAATGGGATTTTCTACTTACCGTAAAATACATTTCTCGGAGTCCGACGGATGTAGCTGCTGCTTTAAATCCTAGATGGATGGGTAATAAGCCCCTCCCACTAGGAGTGACCAGGTAGAGCCAAAGGCTTTGACACACCTGGGGGGGGGGGGGACCCTGGGTTATTACCCCTGGCCTCACCGTTGCATCTTCAGTTTAGTTGCAAGCAGTGAATAATAACCAAAACCCAACAGTGAATAATAACCAAAACCCAACTCTTCAGAGAAAAGAGGGGTGGGAGCTATGTCCGTCGGTGGACTCCGAGAAATGGATTTTATGTTAAGTAAAAAAATCCCATTTTCTCTTTCGTCCGACAGACGTAGCTGCTGCTTTAAATCAGACGGATGGGGCATCCAAAAGCAGTAAACACTGAGGGGTGGGGAAAGGACAAACTAAAAAGAATGCAATTGTCACAGCTAACATAACCAACTATATAACATGGACCCTAGCATAAGGAACAAACTTTTTAGAGAAAGGGAATACAATAAGACACGTGGCCACTCACTAAAACTAGAGGAAAAAACGGTTTAACCTTAAAATACGTAAGGGGTTCTTCACTGTCAGAGCAGTAAGGATGTGGAATTCGCTTCCACAAGCAGTCGTATCAGCAGGGAGCCTCGGTAGTTTCAAAAAACTATTAGATGGGCACCTTAAAGACCACAACAAACAGGGGTATACAATGTACTAACACACACACACATCATAGGTTGAACTGGATGGACTGGTATCTTTTTTCAGCCTCACAAAATATAACTATGGAGCCCAACATGCAACAACTGGGGCTCAATTGTAGCAAAACCATAAAGGAGAAGGAAAAGTAGACTGCTCCTTAAATGGCGGCCTGCAAAACTTTGTGGCCAAAGGACGCATCTGAGGATGCGAACACATCCACTCAGTAAAACTTGGTGAACGTATGTACAGCAGTGTTAATTTTGGCAGCAAATTTCAATTTAGGTTTAGTTATAGTCTTTTGACTAAAATGGCATTTTAGTTTTATTCGTATTTTAGTTATCTGAATTGTTTTAGTCATATTTTAGTCGACTAAAATCTCCAGTACATTTTAGTTGAATAAAATCTCCAGTACATTTTAGTTGAATAAAATCTCCAGTACATTTTAGTCAACTACAAATCGAATAGGTTTAGGTTAATTGTAATGCATTATTTAAACATTTCTCTAGCATCAAAAGAATTGTATACTCCTGGAGTAAAAATCTAATAATATATTATTATAAGGTTTGAAAACTCACTACAGACACAGATTTAGAGCCCATTCACATTGAGGCGACACGACTTCGGGGGAAGACCTGTGAAGTCGCATGCACCGCGACTTCGGCGCGACTTGCAGAGACTTCACATAATGGAACTCTATGCAAGTCGCTCCGAAGGTCGCCCCAAAGTAGTACAGGACCCTTTTTCTAAGTCGGAGCGACTTGTGTCGCTCCTATTAGAACGGGTCCTGTACTACTCAATGGGCCGCGACATACCGCGACTTGTCAGGCTGACAAGTCGCCTGACAAGTCGCGCTAATGTGAATGGGCTCTTAGCCATTGAGATATATAACATCTTTACAAATGAAACCAAGTTTCATAAACAAACAAATATTGCTTTTTGACAAACCAAAGTGCAACTTTAAAATAAAAAAAAAAAAAACCCCAAAAAAAATGTAAACTCCATTGGCTTTAATGTCATTGCACATATTACCTGAATATATTACCAACATTAAATATTAGGGAAAAATATAAGAAAAGCCTTTTTCTTAATTGTTTAGTTTTCAGCAGCTTAGTAGATGCTCCTTACTTATGCGTATGGGGCGGTGCAATACATGTTTAAACTTTAATGTGCCATTATTGTATGCTCTGGATGGAATTGTGTAGCCGATATAGAAATGGCCAGCAGAGGAGTGTTAATTATGATGATGTCAATTTTTTATTTCGTTTTATTTATAGTCTTATGACTAAAATGCCATTTTAGTTTTAGTCGTATTTTAGTCATCTGAATTGTTTTAGTTTTAGTCGCATTTTAGTCGAATAAAATTGTGTTCATTTAGTCGACGAAAAAGTTTTAGTCAACGAAATGAATACTGATGAACAGACGACCAAGTGGCCGCCTTGCAAACCTGCATCATTGACGCCTGATGGCGGAAAGCCCAAGAGGCACTCAACGCCCACGTAGAGTGAGCTGTGACAGGGAAAGGAATACCTTGCCATTAAGAGAATAGGTCTTCACCACCGTCTGTCTAATCCATCGAGAGATGGTCGCCGCAGATGCAGTCTGACCCTTACGGGGTCCATCCGTATTCACAAACCGAGTTAGACTTACGAAAGGGCTCAGTCTCCAGATACACCCGTATCACCCGAACCACATCCAAGCAATGCAAGGCAATTTCCTTAGGATGTGAAGGTTTCGGACAGAGTGACGTAAGCACCGTCTTTGTTCAGATGGAAGCCTGAAACCACCTTAGGAAGAAACGATGGATTAGGCCATAACACTACCTTATCTCTGTGTATTACCAAATGAGAGAGGCAAGATAGCGTCGCTAGTTCAGAAACCCTGCGCGCAGAGGTGATGGCCACCAAAAAAGGCAACTTTCTGCGACAAGGCGAGCAAGGAAATGTGTCTTATGTTCTTGAAAGGAGATTTCTAAAGAACCGATAGAACCAAAATTAAGGTCCCAAGGAGGTAACGGAGACCTCCTAGGGGGGGGGGGGGAGCCAAATGGCAAACCCCCTGAAGAAATGTACAAATCAAAGAGTGCGTAGCCAAAGGGCGTTGGAAGTACACAGCAAAGGCGGAGATCTGACACTTCAGAGTGCCCAATGCCAAACGATGGTCAACCCCTTTCTGTAGAAAGGTCAGGATCCTGCTGATGGCAAAGAATCTAGGATGTAGCTTCAGCGATTCGCACCAAGCAATGTACGCTTTCCACGTACGATAAATCTTCCGAGCAGTGGACATCCTAGCCTTGAGTAAGGTAGGGATCACATGATTGGACAGACCCCTATCCTTTAACACCTTGCTCTCAACAGCCAAGCCGTTAAAGCCAGCGACTGTAAAGCAGGATGGAAGATCGGACCCTGAGATAGAAGATCTTCGCGCAGAGGAAGTGTCCACGGACTTGCGACCTTCAGCCGAATCATGTTGGCGTACCAGGATCTCCGGGGCAAATCGGGAGCCACCAGAATTACCGGAATCTCCTCCAACTTGACCCTGCGGAGCAGGCGAGATAAAAGTTTCAGCGGAGGAAACGCATAAATTAGCTCGCACTGGCTCCAGGGAGCCGCCAGGGCGTCTACTGCGTCGGCCACAGGATCTCTGGACTGAGCCAAAAACTTTGAAACGTTCCTGTTTTTCTGGAGGCGAACAGGTCTACATCTGGGGTCCCCGACCGGAGACACAGCTGGTGGAACACCTGTGGATGCAGGGACCACTCTCCCTGATCCAGGGTTTGACGACTCAGGTAGTCCACCTGCCAATTGTCTACCCTGGGAATGTACATGGCGAATAGGGCTGGGACGTACTCTGCCCAGCGCAGGATCTCGGCTACCTCCAGAGCCGCCAGGGCACTCCTGGTGCCCCCTTGATGATTGACATATGCCACGGCAGTGACATTGTTGGATTGAACCGAACTGCTTCAGAGTGTGAATGGTCACCTCCAAATCCTGTTCCAATGTCACAGAGGAGTCCGCTCGGAGAAGATCTTCCAGGTACCTCAGAATCGCTATCCCTCTCCGTCGTAGCAGAGCCAGGATAGGGGCTACCACTTTGGTCTAGCCTCTGCTCCCAGGGTCTTCACCAAACGGTAACGCCACAGATTGAAAATGGTCCTTGCCCACCGCGAAGCAGAGGAATCGATGACCCTGGCAAATAGGGACATGGAGATAGGCATCATCCTTGATATTGATCGAGGCATCATCCTTGATATTGATCAAGGCCAGCAGGTCCCCCTGATGTAAGAACGCCACCACTGACCGCAGGGACTCCATGCAAAACTTCTGGACGCGCACAAAGCGGTTCCGAGTTTTGAGGTCCAAGATTGGACGCAATTTGCCCTCCTTCTGTGGAACTGTAAACAGGTTCGAATAGAAACCTCAAAATCGTTCCTGATGAGGAACTGATACAATCATGCCTTGTGACAGCTTATCCCAAATCACTTCCCTGGAGCCCCGCAAGGAGGTATGGGGACAGCTGAAGAGAGGAGGGAAAAAAATCTGTCTGGCAGACGGGAACGAGACTATCTTGTACCCGGACTGAATTACCTCATGGACCCACCTGTCGTGCAACAGTGAGGTCCAAGGACCCGGGAAGAAACTGAAACGTCCCCCTGTTCAGGCAGAAGGAGTCTGCTTGGAGGTGCTGGGGGCAAAGGATTTCGGCTTACCAGCCCACCGTTTCCCGGATTCTTTTCTGCCCAAAGTCTGTTTGGTTTTCTGCGACACGGTCGCACAAAAAAGATGCTTCTGGGCTGTAAAGGAAGGACCTCGAGTGAGGAAGGAGTTTGTTCCTTTCCCCCAGTGATCATCTTGATCAAGTCATCCACATAGAAACCAAAAAGGCGATCACACTGAAAGGGAAGATTCGCCAAAAGCTTCTTAGAAGCCTGGTCCGCCAACCAGGACTTTAGCCAGATCGCACGTCTGATGAGCACACTTACCACTGACGCTCTGGCCGCGAGTGGAAGAACATCCAGGTTAGCATTGCATACAAATTGCAGAATCAGCAATAATTGGTCAGCGAGTTCCAGGGCAGATGATGGTACCGTCAGTGACTCTCTAAGAGACTTTACCCATTCAAACATAGTCTGAGAGACTAGAATGGTAGTCAGGACAGGCCTGAGAATAGATCCCCCTACCATATACAGGTGTCGGGATAAGACCTCAATACGTCTGTCAATCGAATCAGGGAGAGATGAGGATTCTGCCACAGGTAAAAAAAAACCGTGGCCTTCTGAATAACGCATATCTGGGGGTCCACCTGAGGGGGGACCGTCCCATTTGCGTAAGGTTTCTTCCTCAAACGGTCAGCGTCTAGCCAAACATTTGGGAATTGCAAGCGTGAGATTAGGTCGCTGCCATTGTTCCTCCACTAAGGAGAACAAGACTTCGGGACAAGGGAAAACCTTGGCCAATTTCTTTGCCCTGAGGGATCCAAAAGGACACCAAGGCTCCTTCCAAATTAGAAATCACATCCATGATTTTTAGGGTGTCCCTCACTGAGGATATCAAAGCATCTACCAGCGCATTTTCCTGTGCTAAGGCGGGAGCGGAAACACCCTCTTCCGTGTCAGAAAAGTCTGAATGCGGAGAAGCATCCTCCAAAAGGGCATCTGCGTCACCGGCGACCATATCGGCCACAGAATCTGAGGTCTGAGATGAGACTGGCGAGGGCTGAGGGCATTTCTTAGTAAATGCTGCCGCAATAACTTTGTCCATTTTTCTGGACATTTCTTGCATCACTAACAATAAAGTCACATCATGAGCATCAGAACAGAACAGAACAGAAGCTTCTCCTAAAAACAGGAGCAATGGCCTAAAAGGGAGTAATCCGCGCTCAATCGCCAAATTTTAACGCCCCTGAGGCTAAATGAAGTTACAAAGCCACCACAGGTCTCAGCAAGTCCGCCACTACCGGTGTGCACTGCGCATTTAAGAGGAGCTCGAGATGCACGCAGCGCTACTCTGGGGAATAATCCTAAGCCCCCTAAAAGCCTGAAACCCCTCTGAAGATGAAAAGGCGAAGGCCAGGGTAATTCACAGCAAGGTACATCAGCAGCATGGAAAAGAGAAGGAAGAAGGAAACACCCCCGCCCACAAGAGCCAGAATCTTCTGTGCCGTTTTTGTCTGACTGTTCTGTTTCAAAATGGCCACCGGCATTACAGTGACAGGCAGGCTGCTGAGGCCTGTTAAGGCTGCAGGCCACGGCAAAATGGCGGCTTCGCGCCGATGAACATGTGACCTCGGGCCTACCCTAGTAACAGGCCTGGGGGCCCAGGCAGGGGTTATCCCGGCAGATGAAACCCCCCCCCATGGTAGAGGTATGAGACGCAACCATGTACCCCCCTCCAAGGCCTCCCTCCTACCTTCCACTACCCGGTATAGCACATGAGGTGACTTACATAGGGGACCCCCCACTCAAAGTGTCCTGGGGTCCGGAGCCCAGGGTAGGGAGAGGTCAGGGTGGTAGGAGGTATGGGTACCCGAGGGTCCTACTCACCTATGGAGGAGCCCACGTCTGCTCCAGGCCCGCTAACCAGACGGGGGAGCTGTACTTACCGGGCCACGCTGCTGAGGGTGGGCGTCCATCCTTACAGACTGCCTCTGCACCGCAGTGAGGGCGCTGCCGGCCAAGGGACTTGCTGCGACGCTGGCATGTCAGATGTGTGCGTCCCGGCAGAGTGTTTCACCCGCAGGCCAATCCCCATTCGTGGGACTATAGTCGCTATGGAGACCCAGCGCGGAGCTACGGTCTGCAAGCGCTCGCTGGCACAAGCCGGGAGACCGTAAGGCTCTCATATAGCCAGTCCAAAACCCAGCTGGCATTCCACAGGAACTGGAGTCAGCAGCAACAAAAAATAAAAAAAAGGTTCCCTTTAATACATTTAAAACAGAGCTAGGACAAAAAGGTCCCAGCAGGGAGCTGTTTGGCCACTCCTAAGACCAGGCAGCTAAAAACTGAAGATGCAACGGTGAGGCCAGGGGTAATAACCCAGGGACCCCGTCCCCCTGGCCTTTGGCTCTACTTGGTCACTACTAGTGGGAGGGGCTTATTACCCATCTGTCTGATTTAAACCAGCAGCTACGTCCATCAGTGGACGAAAGAGAAACTATTTTTTATTTTGGATAGAGAATGAGAGGGTTATAACTCCTGTCAGTTTATTTTGCCATCTGTGTCCTATAGGGGGAGATTTCATTTAATTTCTTGTCCCATAGCCACAAAAGGAAGTGAGAAAACACTTCAAAGTGAAGGAACCCCCAGGATGTCACCAGAATTGTGTCCCCATTGGAAGATCTCCCCACTTTTATTGGGATTTTCCTTTAGTTTTATTTTCATTGGTAACAGAAAGAAGACACAGAGGGCGAATCTCCCCAACTGAGAAACCTAGTTAAATAACATAACTGGATACTAACATTTATAGTACATGTAAAGGATCACCTCCAGCAAAGAACTGCCTTAGTACCATCAAACAATATCCTCTCGTGGGGACATATAGTCATGTCACATGTAGGAAAAAGAGACCTCGCATGGTGTAATACGTTCAAGATATTACTTTAATAAGAAGTAGATTTTACACTCACATGTGAATCACGACATATAGGCATCAAGTTATGGTCTTGCGGGGATCTCCAGATGAAATGTGCGGTAGCTGCAGCCCGGTCTCCTGAGTGAAGTAACAGGACACTAAAGGGTGTGCATAAAGCAGACGATCACCGGTCCCCTACCGGTTTCATCAAAGTATGACATCATCAGGGGGCGTGGTTAGAGATCGCCAGTCACCCCAATAAAAAGGCTGTGGGAGTCGGAAGGGGAGGAGCGGCGTCTGTGCCATCCAATCACCTTCCACACCTCCAGCTCCAACCGCACATCTATATAGAGAAAGGGAAGTGAACCTCCGATGACCCGGAATCATCCCGGGTCATCGGAGGTTCACTTCCCTTTCTCTATATAGATGTGCGGTTGGAGCTGGAGGTGTGGAAGGTGATTGGATGGCACAGACGCCGCTCCTCCCCTTCCGACTCCCACAGCCTTTTTATTGGGGTGACTGGCGATCTCTAACCACGCCCCCTGATGTCATACTTTGATGAAACCGGTAGGGGACCGGTGATCGTCTGCTTTATGCACACCCTTTAGTGTCCTGTTACTTCACTCAGGAGACCGGGCTGCAGCTACCGCACATTTCATCTGGAGATCCCCGCAAGACCATAACTTGATGCCTATATGTCGTGATTCACATGTGAGTGTAAAATCTACTTCTTATTAAAGTAATATCTTGAACGTATTACACCATGCGAGGTCTCTTTTTCCTACATGTGACATGACTATATGTCCCCACGAGAGGATATTGTTTGATGGTACTAAGGCAGTTCTTTGCTGGAGGTGATCCTTTACATGTACAAGAATCGAGGAGTGCTGTGGAGTGTGAGGAGCCCTTGTTGCAAGCGCTATATGATCTCTGTCATGGGGATCATAAGTCTGGTAAGAGGCTATTACTTTGGGTGTTTTGGTGAAGGTCACATCTATTCAACACACCACCTGAGCTTCCTGTTGGACGTTTTTCCTCTCCACGGACTCTTCTTTCACTGTTTTTCTAGTGTACATTGATATATTGTGACACTATGTATCTAATATAGATTGCTCATTTTTTTGTGTTTTCCACCAAGCGCTGCATACTCTTGTTTTCATTCTACTGGGTTGAGGTACAACAACTTTCTTATGCCAGCAGCTGGTAATATCAAAACACTATTTTTCTTTGATCTAGCGCAGTATATACCTGTTTTTAACATTTATAGGTAAAGTTGATCCAGGGAATAACGGATTGCCTCTTGGGGGATCAGGAAGGATTTTTTTCCCCTGCTGGAGCAAACTGAATCATGCTTTGCTGGGGATTTTTGCCTTCTTCTGGATGAACTGTGGGTATAGGATTGTGTATATGGGATTGTTTTTTTTTTTTCACCTTATATTGGTTGAACTAGATGGACTTGTCTTTTTTTTCAACCAGAATAACTACCTTAACATCACTGAGGAAATTCACCTGATTATGGCTGGGAAGGAAGGAATCTGACCAGGGCTGGCCTTAGGTGTTCAGGCGCCCTGTGGGAGCTAATCCTGTGGCGCCCCCCCCGCGCACATTTTCTTGCACCTTTTTTGCACTTTATTTGACTTTTCTTTTTTTATGATCACTAATAACTTAGCCCCCCTTACATCAGAGACCCCCCACACAGAGCCCCCTTTACATCAGAGACCCCCACACAAAGCCCCCCTCACTTCAGAGACCCCTCCACACAAAGCCCTCCTCACATTAGAGACCCCCCACACAAAGCCCCACTTACATCAGAGACCCCCCACACAGAGACCCCCTCACAAAGCCCCCCTAAGTTCAGAGACCTCCTACACACACACAAAGCCCCCCTCACATCAGAGACCCCACACTCAGAGCCCCTTACATCAGAGACCCCCCACACAAAGCCCCCTTACAGAGACCCCCCACACAAAGCCCCCTTACATCAGAGACCCCACACATCAGAGACCCCCCCACACATCAGAGACCCCCACACAAAGCCCCCCTTACATCAGAGACCCCTATAAAAAAGCCGCCCTTACATCAGAGACCCCCACACAAAGCCCCCCTATCAGAGACCCCCCACACAAAGCCCCCCTTACATCAGAGACCCCCATACAAATCCGCCCTTACATCAGAGACCCCCACACAAAGCCCCCCTAACATCAGAGACCCCCCCACACAGAGCCCCCCTTACATCAGAGACCCCCCCACACAGAGCCCCCCCTTACATCACAGACCCCGCACACAGAGCCCCCCACATCAGAGAGCCCCCCTTACATCACAGACCCCACACACAAAGCCCCCTTACATCAGAGCCCCCCCCACACAGAGACCCCCACATCAGAGAGCCCCCCTTAAATCACAGACCCCCCACACAAAGCCCCCTTACATCAGAGCCCCCCCCCCCACACAGAGACCCCCACATCAGAGAGCCCCCCTTACATCACAGACCCCCACACAAAGCCCCCTTACATCAGAGCCCCCTTACATCAGAGCCCCCCACATCAGAGAGCCCCCCTTACATCACAGACCCCCACACAAAGCCCCCTTACATCAGAGCCCCCCCACATCAGAGAGCCCCCCCTTACATCACAGACCCCCGCACAAAGCCCCCTTACATCAGACCCCCCCATGGAGCCCCCCTTACATCACAGACACCCCACACAAAGCCCCCTTACATCAGACCCCCCCACATCAGAGAGCCCCCCCTTACATCACAGACCCCCACACAAAGCCCCCTTACATCAGACCCCCCATGGAGCTCCCCACACAAACCCCCCCCCCTTACATTTTTTGTAGGAGAGAGTCCTCACTTACCTTCCGCTCTCTGCAGCTTTTTTTTTTTCTTTAAACTTCCCGCCCACACATCCCCGGGAGTGTGGGCGGGGCGGGAGGTGGAGGAGAAGGGGCGGGGCGAGGAGGAGCTGACGATCTCTCCTCTGGCGTCAGTGCAGGGAGGGAGGAGAGATCGTCAGCGTGGAAGGATCGGAGGCTGAGCTGTGTGTAATACACAGCTCGCCTCACTGCATCTGTAGGTGACCGAGGCACGGGCGCACAGCGGGAGGTAAGCGGCGGCCGCGGCCTGTGTTAACCCTGTCCAGGCCGCGGTCGCCGCTCACCTCCCGCTGTGCGACCTGATCTTCTGAGAGCTGTGATGGCCGCACGGCGCCCTTGTTGCCCATGGCGCCCTGTGCGGCCGCACGGCTCGCACACCCCAAAGGCCGGCCCTGAATCTGACGTATTGTCCTCAAGGGGCTGCAAAGAAGCCATAGAGGGGAACTTATCCCTCAACCATTTGAGATAATTTGGAGTTTGTGCGATTTGAAGTTTTTATTAATACCAGTTTTATATATTTTTTGATTTTTTTTATATTTCACCATTATTCCTCCACTAATTTATTCCACATTTTGATATTTACCTATTATCACTATATAGTATACTTACGTTTCTGCTTGCACATTCACCTCTAAAAGGTTTTTTCATTATACTAGCACATCAGCACTTTATAATTAGTTTTGTGATCCATCACTTTATTTTATATATTTTTTTTATTTAAGTCACCTAAGCACCTTATAGATTTGCACATATTTATATCACACTGCAAGTCACTTTGCTATATATTCTTTTCTCATATATCGATATGTGTATTTTGTATGTGCTTTTAAGTATACGGGGGGGGGGGGGGGGGGATACTTATACATATAGTTATCTACCTCATACCAGGCTGATCTGATTTTGGATATAACAAATCCTAGGATTGTGTTTTTTCCCTCATCGTATTTTACTGGCAGCGCCATTTACCTCCCGTTCGCTTCTTATCCCTCAACCAGGTCCCATGAAAGCCTCTGGTCTTGTTCAATCCCCCTATAGGGTGGTATGTGCAGCAGTTCACAGCATGTTCTGGCTGCCAACAATCCAGGGTAGCACAGGGCCATCGACTGATGGATAGCTCTTGCCATGCAGAAGAGGAGGAGCATTCAGGTGCAAAATATTGAAGAGTAAGTGTTTTGCACCGGACAGCTTCAACATATACTCTGGTAACCACAGCATTGTTGCATATACTTTGTTATACCATTTAGCACTGGGAATTTGCAGGAACCTTTGCTATGATAAAGGTAGAAAACAGAAGAAAAAAAAAGAACTTACATTAACTGGAAGCTCACTGTATCTTGGCTTTTGGATCTGAGTACGGATACTAAGTAGCTTAAAAAATTCTTGAACTGTAATAGTTCCATCCTGGAATTTCTATGAAGGAAAATATGTAAAAGTTTATTGCATTAAATTACTTCCCTTTGCAAACTATTGACAAACGTGATGAAAGAAACATAAAATAACTGAAAAACGAACACTAGACTATTATGAAATATTTCACAGCATACAAACCCTTAGTTCCTGGACTTTTGTTTACACAGATAAAAGTCAGCAGACATTTAAAAAAGGAATGTAGTGTTGGTTTTCTTTTTAGCTATACTGTAGCTGAAAGATCAGCTTGAAAACCCACTTTGGGCAAAAAATCTATCTTTACTAATATGGTAGGCACAAGCGTTCAAAATGCTAAGTCGCTGTTTATTGGCTCCGAAACAACAAATGTTTTGTCCATGGGATCGGACATCAGAAGCTGCTATCTCATTGGCTAAGCCCCTACGTAGTTTGAGTACCTCAGTGGCTGACATCAGAACATCAGCATCCCAAGAACAGAGGTTGATAATGGGATTTTTGTTACTTGCCGTAAAATCCCTTTGAG
Source organism: Pelophylax lessonae (assembly GCF_965119305.1). NCBI lineage: Eukaryota > Metazoa > Chordata > Amphibia > Anura > Ranidae > Pelophylax > Pelophylax lessonae. Next base: position 68,330,044 of record NC_138780.1, read on the forward strand.
TTCATTGACGGACACAGCGCTCGATTCAGAACCATAGGGTTATATCGCCCATTACAAAAGTAGGACACTAGGCAGAAGAAAAAAAATGGTGATTTTTGACTTACCGTAAAAATCCATTTCTCTGATGTTCGTTGACGGACACAGCGCCTGATCTTTTTAAACATTGGGTTATATTGCCCCCTACAGGAGTAGGACACTAGGCAGAAAAAAAAAGTCTCGCTACACCCATGGGCAGTCCCAGGGGGTATACTCCCTCTCTCGGCTATAGGTACTCCGTTTTGCTACAAGCAGTATCAGAAAAATTACAACTACACAGATGGGTGGGTGCTGTGTCTGTCAATTAACATCAGAGAGACGGGGATTCCTCCACCGGAATCATGGTTGCTTTATGCAAACTGGAAACTGTGGGGTCCACCTCCACGGTCCACGTCTTTAGAAATGATTCCTCAAATGGTTACCGCATTGCAAAATATTTAGGGACCACAAAGGGATGTTTTGGATGCTCCCAATATTTGTAGACAGGTTTGTAAAAATAGGCAAGATGAGGAAATAAAAAGGACAACAAAGGGGGAGGAAAGTAGATATAATACTAATGTAATCAGTACACAGAACCCACTCGCTCAAAAAAATTTGCAATGAGCGGCACTCAAATGGCAAAAAGACAGCATACAAAAAGGATAGGACAACTAGAAAAAGATTGTCCAAAAGTGCCATACTACAGAGTAACCAGGGTATAATTCGATAGAGGTTAACAAAAAAAACTACAGAAACCAAGGTGCTCCTAATAAAAATGTATCAAATTTTATTAAATCAAAGGAACATACAGTTTCAATAATAATAATAATAAATATAAACCTTCCACCTCACCACTACAACAAGTGACTACGTGGTTATTAAAAACAAACACACACGCCTGGATCTGCTGCAGTTACCATAAGAACAATATAAAAGGAGGAAATACCTTGGCCGTGCGAGTAGGGTTGCCACCTCTTCCCTTTAAACCAGGAAACATTTTAATTACACAGGTTCTGAGGCAAACATAATGCACATAAGGCACTGAGTTTAATTACCACCTTAATCAGCCACAGAACCTGTGTAATTAATGTGTGTCCTGGTTTAAAGGGATGAGATGGCAACCCTATGTGCAAATCGGTTTGTGAGCGCCAAAGGGGACAGCCACATCTGCAGCCGCCTCAGCCACATCCTCCATCTTTAAAGTTTCACACACTTAAATAACAAGTGCATCCACCAGCACCGCCGTGGAGGAGTCAGTCTCACTATCTGACGGATCAGTAAGCGTGGCGACAAGTCCTACTGAATGGGCCAAGTCTGCGGAGGAAGAGCCAGATTCAGGATCTAAAGAAACAGATGAAGCAGGGGAGGGCAGAGGACGATTACTGTTAGTCTTCCACCTAAAGGCCATCTGTACCCGGGAAAAAAAAAAAAAAAAAAAAAAAGGACTCCAGGACCTCAGTCAGTGCCTCAATGGGAAGCTTGGACCCAGAGGGACCTGCTGTCTCTGAGAGGGGGTCAAGTGGGGTAAAATGCTCCTGAGACTGTATTAGGAATAAAATTCGGACCCACAGTAAAAAAAAAAAAAAAAAAAAAAAAGCGTTTGGCACCGCCAGGGGACCCACCTACTCAGAGCCTGTACACCCCCCATTACAGCAGAGAGAGGGACCCAACCAGGACTCACCACCATCAACGGGAGGAGCACCAGTCCCCAGGCACCAGAAGAGCCAGAGACCCACTTGCAGCATCAAGAAGGAATCCATGCTAGGGGAAAAGAGGAGAGGCCCAGAAGGCAACATCTGCTGCCGCGTGGCTCCAAAAGCATGGCCGCTGCTCCAGCATATGCAGGACGAACAGAAAATGGCCCGTGGACCACAGAAAAATGGCCGCTATAAGCTATAAGACTAAAACCATGGCCACCGATTACGGAGACCAAACTACAAGAAAAGAGCCGCAGGACCACGAGGTTCAAAAATGGACAAAGGCATCCGTCCCTGGAGCAAAGGCCCACCACGTGGCGGCGGAAGGGAGGGAGCCCAGGAGAGTGACCGCAAAACAGGCAGCAACCCCACAGGGTTAACAACCCGCCGGCTAAAGGCCTCGTCCCACCGGCTAAAGGCCTCGTAGGCCCCCCAGGTATAGCGCTCCATGCCCACTATAGTGAAACCCCTCGGCCCAAAGGGATATCCACAGAGGGGGGCGGGGAAGAGGCCACATAGGGCACCCGCAGTACACCACCAGAGGGAATAGAAGGGAGGAGGGAAACTCATAGGTCTGACTATACTGGGGGGTGCACCATTCTAAACAGACCCCCTTACCACCTAAAGTGGGGGGGGGGGGGCTGTTTGTTGCAAAACTTGGTGAATGTGTGCACAGAAGACCAAGTGGATGCTATGCAAACCTGGACCACTGACGCCTGATGACGGAAGGCCCAGGAGGCACTAAGCGCCCTCATAGAATGCGCCTTAATGTGGAAAAGAGGCAATTGACCCTTGATGGAATAAGCCTGCCCCACGATCTGCCTGACCCATTAGGAAATGGTCGCAGCGGATGCGGCCTGCCCCTAACGAGAAGGATCTGTAAGGGACAAATAAGGAAGCCAATTTGCAAATCGATTCAGTAGCCAAGTACACCCTAATGGCCGAACCACATGCAAGGAATGCAAGGAAATTTCTTTTGGATGTTTTGGCTTAGGACACAACAAAGGCAACACAAGGACTTTAGGAATAAACCACTGACAGGGACATAGCACCACGTTGTCCCTGTGAACCACCAGGTAAGGTGACCAACAGGACAACGCAGCCAGCTCAAAGACCTTGAGTGCAGAAGCAATAGCTACCAAGAAAGCCACTTTATGTGCCAAGCTAAGCAGAGGAATCTCACGAATATTTTCAAAGGGCTGATTTTAAAGAACCGACAGTACCAGATTAAGATCCCACGGGGGGCACCAGGGACCGTACTAGAGGAGCCAGATGGTGAACCCCCTGCACAAAGGTGTGAACTAAAGAATTTGTGGCCAATGGCCTTTGGAAGAAAGTTGCCAAGGCTGAAATCTGGCCCTTGATGGTGCCCAGGGCCAAACGTTGATCTACACCTGGGGCTGCGTCCAGGGAGGCATCACAAGTATACTGTTGCCCCCGTAGCAACTGGTCCGCCAACTTATGATGCTGACCCCCTTCCAAATCCTGACGCAAAAGCTTTGCCCTTTCAGTTAAGGTCTAGGAGATCAAGATTATGGCAAACACCGGCCACAAGATTGAACCTGCCAAAGTAATAAAAGATAGCGGACGAGAGATTAAGCCTATCTACAGGGTCCTTAAAGGACCAAGCGTCCTTCACTGGTAGCAACGTGAATATTTAACCTAGAAACCTGAGAATCCACCATTGGTGGAACTGTCAGTTTCTTTAAGACGGACTCCTCAAATGGATACCTCCTAGCAAAACGCTTAGGTATCCCAACCATGCGTTTCAGAGAACCCCACTGACTAGCGACAATCTTGTCGAAATAGGCAGGAAAGTGAATCAACTTAGTTGGTCGGTGGATGCCAAATTGCACTAGTTTAGCTGTGTCCTCCATTTTTAACATTTCCCACATTGATACAATCAGTGCCTCCACAAGCACCTTTTCTTGCGCAGGTGTAGTGGAAAAGGAATCGCCCTCACTGCCAGAGAACTCGAAGTGCGTGGACGCAGACCCTGTTGGGTGACTCGCGTTCACGGTGGCCAAATCAGCCTCAGAGTCTGAAGAAGCAGGTGATGGCGGAGGGCGCTTATTACTACGTCTCATTTGGAGAGCCATGTCTACTTTTCACACCAATGACTGCAAGAATGCCGTCATGACCGCCAGGGCAGACAGACCCAGAGAGTCCTAAAGCTTCTGAGAGTGGGTCAGGTGGTAAAAACGTGCTCTAGGGGCTTCATGGTACCCTGGGGACCACCAGCAAAAGTAATGTAAAAACGCTGTGAAAAAAACTCCCTCCGATGCACTGATGGCACTACAGGTCCCAGCAGCGCTGTTATAGTAGACAAAGGGAGATATACTGCCCCAGGAACTCCCCACCAACCCACTTAAGGGGAAGATAGGAGCACCAAGCACCCGCTGCATGCCAATCAAAAGGGAAGAGGAAACGGCTGAGCTGTCAATAGAGGCCTCCTGCCGAGCACCGCACCGTTCTGGCTTCAAGAAAATAGCGACCGCATGTACAATATAGGAAGCACCAAAAACATGGCCGCCCGATCCCATGTATGCAGCCACTGGAAAATGGTGCCGCCACGCGATTCCCACAGGGAACCTGAGATACCCTAACGAGCAAGGGGTCCTATAGAGGGAAATTACCACACAAAAAGGCAAGTGGAGCCACTGTCAGCGCTCCCCCCCCCCCCACAGCTCACCTAAAACCACAGAGAAAAAATAAACAGTTTAAAACAGTAACATATCTCAGAATAGGGGGGGGGGGGGGCTAGTGCAGGGGGAACCCCGCTAGTGAGGGGGGGGGGGGTGCATCTGGGTAGGAAGGACCTATGTGGGGCCTACCGACCCGGGGAGGAGCCCAGTTAACCCCAAAGTTTCCCAAGGGAGAGGGGGGACACTACTCACCACACCTTTGGAACTGGGCGGGCACCACTACAGACAAATCATCTCCTCATCTCGTAACAGGGGGTGCTGCGGGCCAGAGGTACGCTGGGACTCAGAACGCAACCTGGTCATGTGCGTCCTCACGAGGCGTTTCACTCACAGGCCAGCCCCCGTCCTGTGGGGCTATGTCGTAGCCGACCTAGCACGGAATTGCGGTCGGCATACGCTCGCAGGCCAGACTGGGAAGACCGTAAGGATCTATGATAGCTAGTACGTCACCCAGTTCGGCAGTTGATTGTAGTTCTCACAGGAACACACTTGATTGTAGAAGAAAAAAAAAAAACAAAAGGAAAAAATAAAGATTTTTGTAAGATCTTACCGTAGAATCTTTTTCTGCTGTCCATCGACAGAAGCAGCCTCATCTCCATGAGCTGAGTGGGTTATGCTGCCACCTGCAGGAGTTGTCTAGGCAGTACGTTAGTACAAACCTTAACATATACATGCCCACGGGGCTGTCCCTCCAGGGATGACTCCCCACTGCCACAGCCCAGCACATCAGTTTAGTTGCAAGCAGTGAAGACAAAAGAACCATCCACAAACAGAGGGGTGGGTGCTGCGTCTGTCGATGGACAGAGAAAAAGATTTTATGGTATGATCTTACAAAAATCGTATTTTCTCTATCATCCATCGACAGATGCAGTCTCATCTCCATGAGCCGAGTGGGACGTCCCAAAGCAGTATAGTCAAGAGGGATGGGAAAAACACAACCAGACAGTAACGTCAACTCCAAGAGGCTAAACCTAGCCAACTGGGCAACATGGAGCTCAACCAAAAACAGGAGCTCACCAAGGTAAAAGACCCCTAAGGGAATGACAAAAAACAAAAAAATTCTCTCTCTTCTGAAACAGCAGCCTGCAAAACCTTGCGGTCAAAAGAGGCATCCGAAGAAGCCAACAAATCCACCTTCTAAAATTTGGTAAAGGTGTGCACAGACGACCAAGTCGCTACCTTACAGAGTCCTGTAGGCGAAAAGTCCAAGAGGCACTTGGCTCTCTAGTAGAATGCGCCCTCAAAAGGGAAAGGAGGAACTAGATGCTTGATTGAATAAGCCTTAACAACCATCTGCCTGATCCATCCCGAAATGGTCCCAGTGGACGCAGCCAAACCTTTTGGGAGGACCGTCTGGAAGGACAAAGAGTCCGACTTCCTGAAGGACTCCTCAACCGCCAGATAAACCCCGATCGCCCGAACCACATCCAGAGAGTGCAAGGTAACTTCTTTGTGATGTTTAAGCTTAGGAAATAAGGAAGGCAACACAACGTCTTCATTCAGATGAAAATCCGACACCACCTCAGGAAGAAAGGACTGATTAGGTCGGAGGACCACTTTATTCCTGTGGACCACCAAATAAAGCGGACAGGACAGCGTCGCCAATTTAGAGACTCTGCGGGCAGAAGTGATAGCCACTAGGAAGGCAACCTTCTGCGACAAAGAAAGCAGAGAAATCTCCCTAATATTCTCAAAAGGAGGTTATTGAAGGACAGACAAAACCAGATTAAGATCCCACGGCGGTAACGGGGATCTCCAGAGGAGCCAGATGACGCACCCCCCTGAATGAAAGTGCGAATCAAACTATGAGTAACGGACTTTGGAAGTAAATAGCCATGGCCGACACTTGGCCCTTGAGAGTGCCCAACGCATGGTGCTGCTCAACCCCTTTCTGTAAAAAGGCCTAAACCCTAGCTATAGAGAACAAACGAGGGTGCAGCTGCAGTGATTCACACCATGTACAATTTCCACGTACGATGATAGATCTTCCAAGATGTCGACTTCCTGGCCTTCAAAAGAGCAGGAAAAAGGAGAAGTTTGCCCTGCGGGACTTTATATGAGGTGGACCCAATAGTCATAATACTCAAGTTGAAATGTATCTGGTTTATTGTGTAGAACCAATGTACAAAATTAATTCAACATGAATATTTGACATACACAAAACATAACATGGTCATACAAATATATTGAAATATCTCGTAGCAGTAACAGTATGCACATCAATACAAAATATCTTGAAACTCGACGCACGTTTCGTGGGTCGCATTGCCCACTCGTCAGGAGTGTAAGTGTGCAGGCAAGTCTGAAAATAATTTATTATTATTGTATTATAGGCATGCAGGATTGATGGCTATTGGAGTATTAATAACCCATATAGGGAGACAACATACTCACAAATATAGCCGCGTCATTGTGCTTAAACCGCGCTTCCATACGGCGGCGGCCATATAGTCAGACATGGAAGCTGAGGGGGCAGGATCCAAAGGCATTGTATTCGACTCAAGGAGAGCAATGAGAATGTGTTGTAAGTATATCAAACACCTGGCCAGTCTCTAAATGAAAAAGTATACATGTGGGTAAGTGAGCAGCTACTTCCTGTATGATAGCAGCCAACAAATGATAATGGTCATATATATTAAATGTATCAGAGACATGAATATGGACCAGGGAATGAAAATAAAAAAACCAAAGGGTGAAGAAAGTGCCCAGGTGGATAAAAGTAAACCAAGTGGATAAGGATGAAAAGATTTGTCGTAAGACTGAGTAAAGCCAATGAAAATAAATCACCATAGAGTGCATATGTGAAGTGATGAAATAAAGACATGAGACGAGAAAGAAAAGTAGAGAAAAGGGGGAGAAAAAGAGGTAGAGAGTGAATGGAAAGTGCTGTGTGCTTACCATAAAGAAATGAATGCTGTTGTTTGGTATCCACCCTGTGTTCAAAGATTGTCTGTGATCACTCATCCTCACCTTAAAGGTCTTACAAAGCATTGTGGGTCCCGCCCCCAACATCATGTCTCAGGTGATTTGATTGCAGACAATTGCCTGCCATACAGCATGTGGAGCCATATGAGGACACCTGCGATAAACACAGGCATCCAATCACCTGGATGATGGTCTCGCCGCAAACAACATCTCATGACGCCGCATAGCGGACGTACTGCGTGCATCACGGGACCATGACGCCGATGCACAGGTGGCCCCACCTGAATTGTCAGGAGGGGACAGCAGGAGAGAGATGCTCCCCTAATAGTGCATCACAGCTCCCGGCCAGGCTAGAGGCAACAACCATAGGGAGCGCCTAAAGCCAAGGACTGTATCCCAGCATGTATGAATGACAATGTTGAACAATCATCATAGTTTTTAATAGTATGATGATGCTAGTGTATGAAATATCTATTTACCATGCTGGGGTGTGGCATGGCAAAATTGGGCAGTGTAGGACCAAAGGCGGGCATGTGGGTGTCTTCCACCCGAAAATGCAAACAAGAATAAAAAGGACCTGCAATGCCATTTCATATTAGAGTACACCTCCATCCCAATTGAATACATCGAAAAGGAGACGTTTGCCCTGCGGGACTTCATATAAGGTGGAATCAATAGTCATAATACTCAAGTTGAAATGTATCTGGTTTATTGTGTAGAACCAATGTACAAAAGTAATACAACATGAATATTTGACATACACAAAACATAACATTAAGTCCCGCAGGGCAAACTTCTCCTTTTCTATGTATTCAATCGGGATGGAGGTGTACTCTAATATGAAATGGCATTGCAGGTCCTTTTTATTCTTGTTTGCATTTTCGGGTGGAAGACACCCACATGCCCGCCCTTGGTCCTACACTGCCCAATTTTGCCATGCCACACCCCAGCATGGTAAATGGATATTTCATACACTAGCATCATCATACTATCAAAAATTATGATGATTGTTCAACATTGTCATTCATACATGCTGGGATATAGTCCTTGGCTTTAGTTGCTCCCTATAGTTGTTGCCTCTAGCCTGACCGGGAGCTGCGATGCACTATTAGGGGAGCATCGCTCCCCTGCTGTCCCCTCCTGACAATTCAGGTGGGGTCACCTGTGAATTGGCATCATGGTCCCGCGATGCAGGCAGTATGTCCCCTATGCGGCGTCCTGCGATGTTATTTGCGGCCAGACGATCATCCAGGTGATTGGTTGCCGCGTTTATCGCAGGTGTCCTCATATGGCTCCACATGCTGTATGGCAGGCAGTTGTCTGCAATCAAATCACCTGAGACATGACGTTGGGGACGGGACCCACAATGCTTTGTAAGACATTTAAGGTGAGGATGAGTGATCACAGACAGTCCAATCTTTGAACACAGGGTGGATACCAAACAACAGCATTCATTTCTTTATGGTAAGCACACAGCCACCTTGCTATATTTGTTCACAGCACTTTCCATTCACTCTCTACCTCTTTTTCTCCCCTTTTCTCTACTTTTCTTTCTCTTCTCATGTCTATTTCATCACTTCACATATGCACTCTATGGTGATTTATTTTCATCGGCTTTACTCAGTCTTACAACAAATCTTTATCCTTATCAATTTGGTTTACTTTTATCCACCTGGGCACTTTCTTCACCCTTTGGTTATTTCTTTTCATTCCCTGGTCCATATTCATGTCTCTGATACATTTAATATATATGACCATTATCATTTGTTGGCTGCTATCATACAGGAAGTAGCTGCTCACTTACCCACATGTATACTTTTTCATTTAGAGACTGGCCAGGTGTTTGATATACTTACAACACATTCTCATTGCTCTCCTTGAGTCGAATACAATGCCTTTGGATCCTGCCCCCTCAGCTCCCATGTCGGACTATTTGGCCGCCGCCTTATGGAAGCACGGTTTAAGCACAATGACGCGGCTATATTTGTGAGTATGTTGTCTTCCCATATGTGTTATTCATACTCCAATAGCCATCAATCCTGCATGTCTATAATACAATAATAATTTATTTTCAGACTTGCCTGCACACTTACACTCCTGACGAGTGGGCAATGCGACCCACGAAACGTGCGTCGAGTTTCAAGATATTTGTATTGATGTGCATACTGTTACGAGATATTTTAATATATTTGTATGACCATGTTATGTTTTGTGTATGTCAAATATTCATGTTGTATTACTTTTGTACATTGGTTCTACACAATAAACCAGATACATTTCAACTTGAGTATTACGACTATTGGGTCCATCTCAAAGTCCCGCAGGGCAAATTTCTCCTTTTCTATGTATTCAATTGGGATGGAGGTGTACTATAATATGAAATGGCATTGCAGGTCCTTTTTATTCTTCAAAAGAACAGGAATCACCGAATCAGAGAGACCTCTATCCCTCAACACCTTGCTTTCAACAGCCAAGCCGTTAAAGCCAGCGACCGTAAAGCAGGATGGAAGATCGGTCTTTGAGATAGAAGATCTTCCCGCAGAAGAAGACGCCATGGAGGATCCACAACCATTTTTACCAGTTCTGCAGGGCCAGTGTGGTGCCACCTGGCGACGAAACCTCAGCAGGAGAACGAGCGGAGGGAAGGCATCGATCAGGCGATACTGACTCCAAGGAGCCACCAGAGCGTCTGATGTTGGCCACAAGATCCCGAGACCTGGCCACAAACCTCCGAACTTTCCTGATGAGGCGAGATGCAAACAGATCCACCTCTGGAGTCCCCCGGAGTCCCCCACCGGGCACACAGGAGATGAGACACCTCCCGATGAAGGGACCATTCCCCTTGATCCAACTCCTGACGACTCAGGTAATCCGCCTGCCAATTCTACACACTCGGCATTTGGACCGCGGGGAGAGACGGAACATCGTGTTCCGCCCACACAAGAATCTTGGCCACCTCCTTGGCTGCCAAGGCACTCCTGTTGGTGATTGATCGCTCTCTATTCCAGAATATTGATCGGCAAAGAAGACTCTTCCATTGTCCAAGTTCCCTGGGCAAAGAGCTTCCCAGCATTCCACCCCAGCCTGACCGGCTGGCGTCCGTGGTGACCACTGTCCAAAACACTGGCAGGAAGGACTTGCCTTGGGACAAGACAGGTGACTGACGCCACCAAGAGAGCAGACTTCATGAGATGGCTCACCTGAATCTTCAGGTTCAAGGACTGAGGATATCTGTTCATTTTGCCAGAATCTGTTTCTGTAACTGTCTCGTGTGAGACTGAGCAAATGGGACCGCTTCGAAGGTCTAGACCATCAGACCCAGGGCCCTCATGCAAGCCCGCGATGAGGACTGATTAGTCTCCAGCGGCAATCGGACCGTCCTTTGCTCTGGCGAGGGTCTTCCGTCCCTTGGACAAGCTTCAGAAGTTGCAGAGTCGAGGATCGCCCCAGATATGTGACCAGCACGGACAGTGTCAGGGCAGAGTTGTGGAAATTGATCGTCCACCCGAATTCCTGAAGGCTCTGAATTGTGATGGAAATGTTATCCAGCAGATCCAAATGGGAGACTGCTCCCAACAGGAGATCGTCCAGATATCCCACAATGGAGATACCCTGTCAACGTAACAAGGCCAACACAGGGGCTAAGACCTTGGTAAAAAAAACTCTGGGAGCCGAGGCAAGACCAAAGGGTAAAGCCACAAACTGAAAAGGCTCCTCTGCCACCGCAAAGCGGAGGAATCGCTGGTGTCCCACGAATATGGGGACATGGAGACACACATCTGATCGATGGAAGCCAGAAAATCCCCCTGATTTAAAGATGCCACCACCGGCCGAATGGAATCCATTTGAAACTTCTGCACCCGCACAAAGCGGTTCAGAGCCTTGAGGTCCAGGATCGGACGCACTTTGCCCTCCTTTCTGGGCACTGTGAACAGGTTTGAATAGAAACCTTGAGACCATTCCTGCGGAGGAACCGACACAATCACCCTTAGAGCCAGGAGATCTCACACAGCTTCCCGGAGATCCTTCAAATGCTCCGGAGGCAGGTGAAGATTCGACTGAAAGAACCTGTCCCCTGGCCGGGACCAGAAATCAACCTTGTACCCGGAGCAAATCAGTTTGCGAACCCAATCGTCCAGAATGAAGGAAGTTCAGGGTTCCTGAAAGAAGCGCGGGCGTCCCTCCACCCCTGAGCTGGGTGATGACGCCCCTTCATACTAAAGAGGACTTGTCTGCAGCGCCGGACTGACCAGCCTTGGGCTTGCCCCAAGGCTTCTTAGTTCCTCCAGAAGTTCTGAACGGCTTACTTTGTCCTTGCTCTCCAGAGGCACGAAAAAATAGTTTTTTGAGCAGAAAAGGTGGGACCCCACATAGTACCGGGTGTCTTACCCTTGGAGAATTGAGGAAGAAGAAAACTCTTCCCGCCAGTCAGGCCATTTATTAACTTAACTTTATTAATTACCTAATGAGTCGCCAAATAACCTGTCTCCAAGAAAGGGGAGATCAGCCAGGGCTTTCTTAGAAGTTTGGTCAGCCGACCAGCTCTTCAACCAAACCATGCATCTTAAAACAATGCCCACGGCCGAAACCCTGGCCACCAGGGGAGCGGCATTCCATTGAATTTATCACACAGGAACACCAGAGCCTGGTCCAACAGTTCCCGGAGGAACAGTCTCGGGGTCCAAAGACTCCTGCAAACCCCTAATCCATTCCGTCGAGGTCTGTAAGACTAACACAGACACAAAAAACTGTTCCAAAAATAGAACCCGCCAGCACATGAATCCGTAAGAACCGGGGAATCCTCCACAGGCACAAGGGTAGATTTGTTTAATCTAAAAAGGATGGTCCACCTTAGGCGGCACCCTTTTCAGCAAAAGGGTACCGGCGTTTAAAGCATTTTGGCACCACTAACACGTGCTTAACACACTGCCATTGGTCATTCACAATATCGTGAAAAGTGTCAGCACAAGAAAAACCCGGTCAGCTTTTGGAGACTTCTGAGAGCCAAAAGCCACTTGCGTCCCTGCCGGCATGGGCTCAGCCAATTTTAAAGTATCCCCTACTGAAATAATCGGGGCTTCCACTAATACGCGTTCCCACGCTGCAGCTGAAGAAGACAGGTCCTCTTCACCATCTGACTGCAAGGACGGTGACCCCTCAGGTAGGGGGGAGTCCGGGTTGACCCCATCAGCCTCTGAATCAGAGGACATCTCCACAGACGAGAAGGCAGCAGCCGTTTTTGGCTATCAACCTTTTTCATGACTAAATCAACTTTAGTCGCCAGGCTTTCCAGGGCTACCGAAATTGCGGCCAGCGACTGCAATCCAGACTGTCCGGGAGTTACACAGATTGGGTCTGAGGGTGATTGGACAGTTTGGGACTTCATATTGCAATTTGCAAAAAATGGAGTACTGTCGCTATAAGAGTCCCGATCACGGTATCCACCACCGATTGCAGCGGTCTGCAGGGAACCCCTTTAAACTAAACTGACAGCAGAAAGTGCAGGAATATGCCCGCAGGGACCCCAAGTACTGTACCACGTCAGACACACCATCCTCCTAATTCTTCCTGCAGCATGGAGAGAAAGACAGGAAGTGACCTTGGCCAGTAGTAGGAAGCAAATGGACAGGAAGTGATGTTGCCTGAGAACGTCCATACAGATCAATAGAAAGCTACAGGGAAAATGGCTGCCCTATGCAAGTCTATGGGAAAAAATTCACATTGCCCACACTTAGGATGGTGGCACCCACGGCGAACCATGTGGCTAGGGACCGACACATGGAGGCCTCAGGCACCACAACAGGAAGTAAGCAAGCCCAAGGTACCATATCAACCCCCACCCAGAGCGCCAGACTCTCCAGACAAACAGCTACCGTAGGGACAGGGAAGGGGGGAGGTTAGGACACACAGATCGGGCACCGGGAAGGCCAGAGGGGATCTATTGGGAGGCACTAATCCCATTATCCCCAGGAGAGGGCCCACATCCCCCCCAAGATCAGCAGGGGCAAGGGGGGGCACATTTACTAACCATACCATGGACCGGTGGGCTCTGCCCCGGGCAGACTGCCTCCCTCCGGAAGTGGGTGTGCTGCCAGCCAAGCGGTACGCTCCAGGGCGTTCGAGGTTGTCGCATCCCGGTGAGTCATCCACTCACAGGCTTGTCCCCATTCGGAAAAGCGGCACAGTCGTGGCTAGGCCTAGGTCGGAACTATAACCTGCTCACACTCGTAGGCCAGACTAGGGGGGACCATAAGGAGCAAGATTGTCCAGTGCGAAGCCCCAGCCAGCATCGTTGCTTGTAGATCACCAGGAAAAATCTTCCCTGAACACTAGCTAGCAAGTAAAGAGAAATTAAAAGAAAATATTCTGAAAAGAATAAAAAAAAAAACAGACCGGTGTCCCAGCAGGAAACCTAGGTCCTACTCCTATAGGCAGAAACAAAATGATGTGCTGGGCTGTGGCAGTGGGGGTTATGCCTGGAAGGACAGCCCTGTGGGCGTGCATGTGTTAAATGTTTTTTACTAACATACTGCCAAGACTACTCCTGCAGGTAGCAGCATAACCTACTCAGCTCATGAAGAGGAGGCTGCATTGGTCGATGGACGATAGTGAAAAGCTCAGTTTAAAAAAGGAAAAAAATGCCAGGACCATAGATCCCAGCAATGAGCTAGGTCCTTACTCCTGACTAGGCAGAAAAAACTGGGATCCTATAGCAGGAAGTGGGAATCTACCCCCTGGGACTGCCCTATAGGCGTAGTCAAGCTTTTTTTTAACCCTTTTCCGCCTAAGTCCTACTCCTAGGAGAGCAGCATAACCCATTGGTCAATGAAGATATGAAGCTGTGTCCCTCAATGAATGAAAGAAATCAAATTCAGCAAGAAGTTTCTGCATGTATTTTCCCTTCTTCTAAACCACTCCACCATGTCATTTAAGTAGGTGGTTACCAGTTGGTGTAGTGATTACAAGTGCAGTCATTCCTACTTCCTACCAGACGGTTTGTGAATAGCAGATTTCACGCATAGCAAGCAGTGACAGAACAAATTGCTTCCCCTGCCAGGAGTCACAGACCCCCCCTAAGTAAGTTCAACCAGAAAACTAACAAAAACGTATGATGGGATGTGTAGTTTTCTTTGGGAGAAGCAGCGATGGGGGCAAATGATGTGCGGTGCTACCTTCTGCCCACCTGCATTGAGCAGGAGGAAGAAAGTAATAATTTCTGGTTTGGTGGCCTCATTAGAAAATTGGACAAACGATCATCCAGTTTTTTCCAATGTTTCACAGCAGGTCGAAACAGAGGATGGTACTTATTGTACAAAAATTCTCAGACAAAGCCTTTTTTTTTTGTGTGGTTTATCATTTCTCATCAGATGCAGTGTTTCTTATCAGATTTTCTCATACAAAAACAGTACACCTTAAACAAAAATAGTTTACCTGGAGTACGGTTTCTTGTTCTCCTTCACTTGCTGGTTTGACTTTAGAGGCGTCATTCCCGGGGTGAGTTTGCCTCCCTTACAAGGAGGACCTGGGAATGGCGCGTTCTCTGCGTAAATGTAATTTAAAGTAGCGGATCACCTTTTTATATTTTCTCATACTGTCCGCTTTTGGTTCTCCGCACTTTTGTGTTGTAATGACAAACCTGTTGTTTCATGAATCTACATATTTGCCTGTTGCCTGTATTGTATTCTTTAAATAAAAAATTTGAAAAAA